>NC_051183.1:34058779-34071279 GCF_013339695.2 Rhipicephalus sanguineus | reverse complement strand
TAAAAATAGCAACCAGGCGTCATGCAAACGCGAATTCTTTAACCGGGCGTCACAGAATGCAAAGTGCGCAACGAGTGGGTTGTTGAGTGCTTCCAACACATTACAAAAGGCCTCTGCGATAATTCTTCATCGTCATCAGCCAGAGCATCAACAAAGTGCACATAATGCCTTACAGGTGTTTAGCGAGTACCACGGTTCTCCGCAGAATGACAAAAAATTGCATAGTGGCTGCTTCCCTACTTCACAAAAGTTATGATGATTTATAGCGTAGTGGGTTCCTCGCAAGTGCACTTCTATTGGTTGCCAAGGAAGCTTATAAGGCTCCCATGATCCATTTCCTCAGGCTCTCAATAAAGTTAATTCCCTCTCTCTCTCACTCTCCCTTTTTCCTATTAACGTATGTTATAAAGCGTGGTGGGACAGGTAAATAACGACTGGGCGTCCCACAATATGAATTACGTAACTAGTGGGTCGTTTAAAGCTTCCAACCCATTACAAAGGGCTCAGCCATAATTCTTCATCGTCATCAACCGTCGCATCAACAAAATGCACACAATGCCTTACAGATGGTACCTCGCTTTTCCGCAGAATAACGAATAATGTCGTAGTGGGCGTTTCCCAACTTCCCAAAAACTGATTCGTGGCGTAGTGGGTACGTTGCTAAAGTACTTGTATTAGTAGCCACAAGAGAGTTTATAACGGGCTCTAGAAATGCCGCTCTTCCAGCTTTCGCTGTGACTGTGCTGCGCTTTCCGCGCAGGCCTGGCGTTTTCTACAAGGCACCCCATAAGGTCACCTTTTTTTTTGAAATATAATTGTCGAACAAAAACTATATTTCATAATCAGCGTCCAGATTACAGTCATTCTGGAGGTCGCTATCGATATGTTTTGCGCATCCTGCCGTCAAATCTCCTTAAGAAATTGCTCATATTTGAGATGTTGGAAAGGCCTATTTTGATATGGCGACGCTAGCCAACATTTTCTTCAAGCTCCACCCGCTAGCTCCACCCGCTCCACCCGCTAGCTAAGGTGAGCTTGAGACCCATGCCCTGATACACTTTAATAAGGCGTGGAGTAGCCAGCGTACCATCGAACGCGGGTTACTCTATGTCTACTTCCGTTTTATTACGATACACGCTGTGTCACTTTGCACTCACAATTGGAACTCTGCATCAGCACGTACTTGTGTATGCGTGTGTCTGAGTTAAGCACGTTATCATTTTTTTTTTATTTTTACACAGTAGTAACATTGTTGTGAGTAAACTCCCTCCACACCTCCCCCTCCCCAAACACAGAAATAAAATGAACAAGATGTGCATTAAGGCTTGCTTCCACGCCCCTGACGTAGTAAAACTACCGAAGGGCACCTAAAATAACAGGAGAAGGGTATTCTCAGTCGGTATAATTGAACAACCCATGACACAACGCCCCTTTGGCGTAATCGGAACGTAAGCAAAAGCATCCGCTGCTATTCGGCGCGCGGTGTTCAACGAGTAATACCGTCACAGCCCACGCGATAAAACAGGAGACGGATGTCTAAATAATAAGAAAACGACTTGCCCCGTCTGTACTATTAAACTCCCGGTGACACTATGCCCACGCGTTGTAATCGAGTCCCACACACACACACACACACACACACACACACACACACACACACACACACACACACAAAACAATAAATAACGTCCGGAGTTCTTCGTGGCGAATAATCTCGCCTCGTCGAGAAGGTTCGCCGACGGGAACCAGGACTCTGCTGCTTACAAAAAGCTCGCGGGGAATGGAGTTGACATATGCAGATGTGGTTTCTCAGAGCCCGGAGAATAATAAGGACGGTGCGAAGGCGTTCCTGCTACCTCTGTAAAGACGCGCGCGTAATTCCGTTTATTCCAATCCACGCTGCATCGCGTCGCATTCACAGCTGGAAGCAAACTGCGACACCAAAAAGAAGGCTCTCGAAACACGGCTCTGACGTCACGGATGGGAGTCTCTTTCGGGGGCGTGTTATTCCTAACAAACGAGGCTCGAGCCACGTAACAGTGCCAGAGAAGGCGGATTCATCGTGGGCTCGTTTTCTTTTGTTAGACGCAACCTAATAAAACCAGCAGACAGTGATGCGAAGGAAGCTATAAGGGACTTCACTTGCATGCCTAACTGTAGTATAGTCATTATTGCATTCCTTTCCACTTATGTAATAATAATTATAGTACATAAGTACTTGTTCCTGGAGGAGTTGGTGCCTATGTTTTCTGAGTATGTCATTCCTGGCGCGATGCTTGAAGCATGAAGAAAAACAGAGTAGGCGCTGCTGTCTCTTCTGTGGCCTTTCTTTGTGTTTCAAGTGTTGCGCCAGAAACAGCATGTTTAGCAGACTATACTACAGTTAAACATACGAGCAATGTCCCCTACACATTACTTAGCTTCATTGTTTGTTGGTTTGATTAGGTTGCGCAACAGAGCCAGGTTCCTTAAATCGGCGCAGCATGGCTGGAGGGTAGAGTTGCACTCGTACGAGCAGAAAGCCTATTACGAAAGAACTCTTCGTGAAGACCGGTGCCATTGTTAACCCTGACGTTGGAAATTTCTTCTTATTTACGAAGCGGCTGGCAAGCAGCAGTTACAAACGTGAAGCCTCGTGAGTTAAGGCCCTGGTGTTACAGGAATGAAGCCGACCTTGCAGCGCATCTTGAAAGGCCCGAGTTTTATAACAAGCATGTACTTAGGAAGCCTGTAAGAGGTCTTTCGAAGCCTTTTTTCTATAACGCCTGAAGAATTATATAGAAAACCCCACTGTGGTGTAGCTTAACGGATAAGGTTAAGCTCAAAGACGCCGGTTCGATTCGCGACCACGGAGAGGCCATTTAAGTGTGAACGAAATGCAAAACATTGGGCAGATCCCACGCCTTGTGGGAATTGGTTTCGTATGAAGCAGGCAGCCACGAGTTCTATGCCACATTATTCTGGCTTTGAGCCGGTTGTTACGAGGTGGGTCGACGTGCTTTTTTTAGGGGTGTGCGAATTGTGAAATTTCATCTCGAATCGAATTCTAATCGAATAGAGCCGAATAGTGACCAAAAATATCGAATATCGAATTGAATATCGAATAGTATATTTACACTAAACGTGTACCACCATTTACCGCAAGACAAAGGAAAAATCTTTGACGCTACGGCGTAGCGTCAGCTTTATTATGCGCTTGTTTGGCAGTTTCATTTTTTTTTTTCTTCGGCTTTTATAGGAGCGCAAAGAGGAGGCGCCATCCCAGTAAGCAGCGCCACTCCTAACCTCCCAACGGCTAAAAGAAGGGGGTACGGTAGCTAGTTTTTTTACAGCGAAAGCTGTTATGAGATCATTTCACCGGCCGTTTTTGGCGCCATAGTTGTCCGCCGCCGCCGCCGCCGGTGTCCGTAACCAGTATCGCTCGAAATAAGAAAACGAAGAAAAAAATTGGCCGCGTATCTGCGTGCTTCGCTGCAAATGTCGTCTAAAGACGATAGAAGAGGCGCTGCGTAAGGTATGGACGCCATCTGGCAATACGTCGGGAAACATGAGTGCTGTGTTGCGGGCTGGTAGTCCCGGCGCAGCAGCAGGCGAAGACCGGCGGTGACCAACGCGACCGGTGGGTATGCCAACCAGCCCGAACACGCGGTTTGGCGCGATGCGCTGAAGCAGAAGAAACGTCCGCACTCAACGAGTACTCTCCACACACTATTTTATTTACACGTCGCCTGCGTAAAAAAGGAATGCCAGAGCGGCGCCCCATAGCATTTGTACAGTGCAATACAGAACCGAAACCGAAACACAACAATGAGCTCGTGCAGAGGGCACAGAGGAAGGCAAGTTTCAGCGCAGTCGCATTTTCAGCGCAGCTTAAGAAAGTAGGGTCTTTGGAATTACGTATGCATGCATTTTCTATAAAAGGAACACACCACCTAATACTTACCTAGTGATGTTGCGCCTCAGATATGCGTGATATTTACTTTTTGATCGACAACGTTCACAAGTATGAACAGCCGTACCAGTTTAAGATGGCTGGCCCTTGGGCAAGTGGTTCAACTTTGGCCGAGTGGCTGAATCGAGTGACGTGCCGACAAACAGAAAGACAGACAGAAAGACAGACCAAAATTTCTCCGTTTAAGTATCCCAAGAAAGACTATCGTCTTTAATAACTGCCAATCACTTGTGGCGCATACCCTTATGCCATGGCCCGTGGTATACGGCTATGTGCCACACGTGTCTGAGGCTATCACGAGAGCACCCAGACGTAGATATAGATAGATAGATAGATAGATAGATAGATAGATAGATAGATAGATAGATAGATAGATAGATAGATAGATAGATAGATAGATAGATAGATAGATAGATAGATAGATAGATAGATAGATAGATAGATAGATAGATAGATAGATAGATAGATAGATAGATAGATAGATAGATAGATAGATAGATTTGGCTAAGAACTGCTTCGTATTTAAAACAACAGCGCACTAAAAATTAGCTGCACGTTGAAGAAACCCCAGTGGTGAAGACAGAGGCAGCTCCCATTACGAGGCTCCCCGTAATGATACCAGGGCTTTGGCACGCAAAACCTTTTCCTTCATTTCTGTTGATAAACTGCATACTTAGGATATCGCGCAGTAAGGATATGGTTAATCAAAAGCTTTTAACGAGTAATTACCTTGAGAAAATAGAGAACGCAACAAACAAGAGTGAATGGTTCCCTCTGTTTACTCTGATATACTGATGTAAGTCTTTCAATCAATATGAATAAAACAAAATTCTACGGTTTATCTATCAGAAACGTAACATGATCTGTGATGGACGCTCCACTGTTGAATGTTCCGGATTAATTTTAGTCATGTCACGCTCTCTAACTAGAACATAAAATACAATATAAATAAGAACTAACAGACAATAATGCCAGGGAATGTATAGGGGATGTTATTTGTAGTAATTAGGATATAAATGTAAAGAAAGTAAAGTGGACGAAAAGATAACTTGCCGCGGGCAGGGACTGAACCTGCGACCATCGAATAACGCGTCCGATGCTCTACCAACTGAGCTACCGCGGCGGCCATCCCCCCGTCCACTTTATGGGGTGTATATGTGTATTTTTAAACCTGAGAGTGTTAGTCAGCGCCGATAACAGCCATTGGCGGCGAGCGTGGACCACTCTTTTTTTCTGCCTGTTGGTGCCACGTAGTACGTGAGCTTTTTACGAGCTGGCGGCTGACCAATAATCCCTCGCATACTACCTGAAGGCACCAAGTCTGCCAGAACGAGACCCTCGCTATGAATGAAGGAAAGATGATGACTCTTAAGGGCTCGTTTTTGTTTGTTAAACACAATATTAATGAGAACTAACAGACATTAATGCCAGGGAAGGTATAGGGGATGTGCGAGGGTCTCGTATAGGGGATCCTCCCGTCCCATAAAGTGGACGGGGGGATGACTGCCGACGCCGCTCAGTGGTGGAGCATCGTACGCGTTATTCGAAGGTCGCATGTTCAGTCCCTGCCCGCGGCAAGTTATCTTTTCGTCCACTTAACTTTCTTTACATTTATATCCTAATTACCACAAATAACATCCCCTATAGTTTCCCTGGAATTATCGTCTGTTAGTTCTCATTTACTTAGAACATAACATAGAACATAAACTCAAGAGTATCTGCAGTCAATGTCTGTCGAAATGTGACAGCCGAGACCGTGACTTGAACCCACGACCACACGCTCTAAAGCTACGGAAACTGCGATAATTGGGATGGTTCACATACAAATTTCAAAATGCCGTTATAACGCGTATAGCTTCGATTCCCGTTTCCTCGTTTTAGGCTCCCTGATGATATTTTTTTCTTCATGTCTTAAAATTTGTTTACCTTCCGAGTTCCTGTTTACGTGGACTTGCCGGCTGTCCAGTCCAGCTGACAAAGTACGCGATTGAGCCCACGACAGGTGCGAAAAAAAAATATATACATAATCATCCAGGACCACTCGACGGTGAAACACAGTGTGTACTCCCCACAAGACCACTGGCATTCGAGCAGCTAGGCAGGGTGCGCGAAGCTAATGCGCCGGCAACCGTGCAAACAGAGTGCCCGCACACCAAAATAAAACTAGCGAAATACTTTCTGAAGAGGGCGTTCCTCGGTCAACGAAATACAAAGAAAGAAACTAAGTGTTTACTACTTCTGCCTGCTCTTACTGATAAACACAAACACGGTTTGCATCACACACTCTCGTACTTTTGACGCACCACAAGAAAGAAAGAAAGAAAGAAAGAAAGAAAGAAAGAAAGAAAGAAAGAAAGAAAGAAAGAAAGAAAGAAAGAAAGAAAGAAAGAAAGAAAGAAAGAAAGAAAGAAAGAAAGAAAGAAAGAAAGTGTTTACTTCTTCTGCCTGCTCTTACTGATAAAGAAAACACGCTTTGCATCACACTCTCTCGTACTTCTGACGCACCACAAGAAAGAAAGAAAGAAAGAAAGAAAGAAAGAAAGAAAGAAAGAAAGAAAGAAAGAAAGAAAGAAAGAAAGAAAGAAAGAAAGAAAGAAAGAAAGAAAGAAAGAAAGAAAGAAAGAAAGGAAGAAAGAAAGAAAGAATCTACTTCTTCTTGCCTTTACTCACAAACGAAAAAAGCATTCTTTCCATGTATTCACATCTAAACAAAAGAAAATCCAAAATACGGCTCGCATCAGCTTCTGACGCCTCCCAGGAAGTATTATGTAGGAAATAAACATTCGAGGCGTGCTCTTCGTAGAGACCACGCACTGAGCGACAGAAAAGTGCGCCAGCTTAGTAAACATGGTGTTGACGCAGGCTGAAGTGGATACTGGAATACTGGGACAATGAAAGACAGAGGCAGAGAAGAGAGCTTTTCCAGTTCTCGGGAACTTGGACGGAGAGATAAGCGACGCCATTATAAACCGCTTGTTTGTATTGCCGGAAGTTTTCTTTCCGTGTCTGTTGTTTTTAGGGGATCAAACCCATTGGTGTTGCCTGGTGTTTTTTTTTTTTTTTTTTTTTTTTTTTTTTTTTTTACTGCTCCTTTGCTTGGTTGCGTTGCTGTCCAGCCGACGGATACGTGCTGTTCTGGGCTCGCAGAAACTGATCTCACAGAAGACTTATATAGTAGCCGCTGTGAGTGGACGTGAACAGAACGTGGGATGTGTGGAAAGGAAAAAAATAATCGGGAAAAGCGATACCGGGAAAAGACGGCAGTAGAAATACTCAGCAAACGAGGCATTTGCGTTTCCATGGAACAAGAAACGAAAAACGAAGTCGCGATGTCATTGTTTGAGGTTTCTGAGTTAAATGTCCAGGCGTTACGCAGAGAAAACTGGACACAGAAGAATGAAAGAAAAGAATTTCGAGCGCTCGTTTCATTGTTTGATGCAGCGTTAATGAAAACCAAGAGATAACGAAGCCAAGGACGGCACATAGGGGACGTTAATTGTGGTGTTTCAAGTGTATTGTAGTCATAGTGGTATAGATGGGAAGAAAATAAAGTGGACGAAAAGACAACTTGATGCTGGCATGGACCGAACCTGCAACCTTCGGATAACGCGTCCGATGCTCTAACAGTTGTTGGTAGAGCAAGGTTGCAGGTTCGGTCCCTGCCGGCGGCAAGTTGTCTTTTCGTCCACTTTACTTGCTTCACATTTATACCATAGTTCCTACAATACACTTGAAATACTGTATACAATTAACGCCCCCTATATTTTCCTTGGCTTTATTATCTACTGGTTTTCATTAAGGACACAAAAGAAGAAGACACGGGATAGGCGCCGTCCCGTGTCTTCCCTGAGTCCTGAATCTTGAGTCCAGTTTTTTCGCGATACGTCTCCACATGAGCATATACGTGCTCACCCAGTACACAACTTTAGTGCGTAAGTTACTTTTCGCCAACCTATTTCTCCTTTTCGAAGACGGAGTGACGAATGCACTTGCACAGGCAATTGGTAATTTCAGTAATCGTAGTTACTTTGAAGTAGCCTAAAAGATAAGACTAGGGTGAGCGCAGGCCCGTCCCCTAAGCCTCGGTAGTTCTTGTTTTGTTTATTGCGTTGTCCGACCATATATATATATATATATATATATATATATATATATATATATATATATATATATATATATGTGTGTGTGTGTGTGTGTGTGTGTGTGTGTGTGTGTGTGTGTGTGCGTGCGTGTGTGTGGTCGGACAGCCTTCCTGGTCTCTCTCTCATTTTCTTGCTTTCTTGCTTTTAGTCTTCCCCAAAAAACTCGGGAGTGACTACGTCAAGAAATTATTCTCGAGATAATGTCCGACGCATGCGCGTATGAATGGATGTGTTTATCAGACGTATAATTGACGTCAGCTTATACAAAAATCGACATCATTTTGGTCTATAAACCACTGCATCGCTATAAGACGACGTAAATCACCCGAGAAGTATATATCTTCAATACCGCAGTTTATCAGCAAACCTTGGGATGCAGCATCGACTCGCGAGCATATGACGTCATCTCAGAGCTTCGCCTCTGTGTTTCGGCCAGTCGAAAAACTGTTTGCGTCAGAGAATGTGATAATATATTTACTTGCTTGAAGTACCCGGAGGTCCTGTTTTTAGCATCAAGCTGCGATATTTAAGCAAAAAAAATGCGTTTTTCATGCTCAAGACGTCCCGCTTGGTGACGAGAGCTCACGTCAAGAGTACTTATTTTTGTGGACTGTCTTCGTATCCGAGCAAAATAACGTACTTCGTCATATTCACGACGTTGAACATTTCCGCCGATGACTCATTTTTACCCAAAATAGTCCGGTAAGTACCCCTGACGCGTTTTTATTCCTAAGACACTTCTGCCTACTTCAGTGGCAAACTAGATTCTCTTAACCAGCTTAGCAAGCTTACACGTCTAAGTAATTGACTTATTTTCTCTAAGCTCGACTCTTGGTGTTTGCGCTGACTCGGCAGTCCGCTGGAGACCATGATTCGTAAAGATTATCGTACTTATTAACCTAAAAATAGACCTTCGTGAAGCTTCTCACAAAGCACATTACCGTCGCCCAACAAGCTTTCTTAGCCGGCTTTTGTTAAAAACGAATCGAAAACAAAGCTGGAGTGGGCTATCGTACGACAGGATAATTCACGTTATCGGTGAAGTCAGGTCTAAAATACGTCTTGAGTATGCCAGCCCGTTGGAGAGAATAAGATGACGCCATAGAGACGTCTCAAAACGTCATCGCTGACGTCAATTCACCAAGAGGAGATGACAGTGGCATAATTTCGTTTGAGATTGTCATGTGACTAATTCATAAGGCTAGCACTGATGCATTATGATATGGCCTCCTTTCCCGTTTTCGCAGTTCCAAACAACGCACACTGTCATCACGTGTTCGTTTTTTTTTTCACTCTCTTCGTCTATTTGCGTGCCTCGTGACGATTTCTGAAGGTGCATGCGTGTGAGAAAGCTCAATCGATATTTATATTGTTCGTTGCATCTGATTTCATTATGCTCGTCAAGACGCGTGGAAAGCCTGTTAAATGAAACGGGTGGACATGGTCAGGGTAGAGCGGCGTGCTTCATGCGCTAAAACGAGTTATCCCGCTTAAATCAGCACTGAGGCGTTACGGCAGTTTTCAGTTGTACATATATAACTACAGAATGATTCACGACGTTAAGGAAGTAAGGAAGGAAACAAGTGATTTCAGCCCTTCCATTGCTATTGGTTTCGCACAGCACTAGCATAATCTTTACAAGCAATGATTTTTAAGCTCTTTCTCTATTTATTATTAAGTCATCGAATGGCCTTAATAAATTATTTGTTATAAGGAGGGAGAGTCTGGAACAACCCAATCAGACATAGCTAACCAACGTAACGTCCCAAAAAAATTTTATCAGTGGAGCTATGTTTCTGGAGAAATATTCGTAAAAGGCATTTCGTTGCATATGCTTACACCATCACTTAGTGACTGGCCTCGCTATGCTCTATTTGTTGTGACGCTGCACTATTCCATTGCAAGTCCCGGTTTCATTCCCGGCCGCATTCCTACCCAATGGTTATTGGGTAAGTACCTTACCCAATGCCCACGTGGCCATGTAAGGTACTTTCAAATAAATAAATAAATAAATAAATAAATAAATAAATAAATGAAGGCAAGTTGGGGGAGGGGGGGTCCAAATGCATAGGCTACACAGAACGACTCAGGACAGCCGCAAGCCAGTGCCAACTAGTCCAGCTAAATGCATATCAGTAATAGTTGCTATCAGCTTGCTGCTACTATCATCCTCGTTGCAACTGCCATCACAGATTTTAATCGCGCTGGCATCAGTGTCGCAGTAATCTTTCTCAGCTATCGTAAAAAACGCACAGGGTCCATTATGAACTCACCTAAGACTACTATAAGGCGAAAGCCATGGATCTTCTTTTTCTTCTGAGTCGATTGCATTGATCCTGCCCCGCCACCCCCCGAAAGCTTTCTGCACCTAACGTGGTTTTCTATTGCCTCCAGGATCGGAGGCACCTCACTTAATTTTGCACTGCCTCCGCGATCTGCCCACCGTTGACCAAGCTACGATGTCGTGCGATGACGTCATCATGTGACGTCCCTTTGACGTCACGATTACATCATAATGATGTCACAAATTTTTGCTATTTGTGGCGTCACGATGACGTCGTATGGTGACGTCATCACTTTATGATGATTTTTTGCATCACTCGCGTGGACGCCAACAGGGGACGCCGACGTGGGACGCCGGTCAATTTTCGCGTTTGATGAGGCGCATATGTCTTTCGCCTTAATAATCGCGTAGACATTGTCATCGTCATGATAACGCTGTACACGTTGTCCCTGTGACTAAATTATGAGTGGCCCATCCGTGGCGGCGCTTGGTAGATGCTGTGGCCCTGCGCAATAGTTCTTTTACTGGGTGCTTTTTATTTAATTCTTTTTTTTTTCAGACCGCTTTCAGATACCCTTTCAAAAGCTTACCAGAGAGAGAAAGAGAAGATGAACGTCTTTATTTGAGAAGTTAGCTCAGGAAAAGCGACTTTAGTCCAGGACGCTTTCAGCTCGAGCCACGTCAAGCCCCCCCCCCCCCCCCCCTAGCCATAGCTGATTGACGAGGCTTGAGCTGACCAAGGCACTCTTCCAAATCTCGTTGGTGTGGTCAGGGTTGGGGAGTTTTAATGGGAATTTTCCGCAGCCTCCTACCATATTCTGAAGGAACCCGGGTTCTCTGCATTAATTAGTACAATTCCAGCGCTCATTAACTAGCATCAGGGCTAGATCGATATCAATGCCAAACGATATCAAAAGGAAAGGCAGGGAGGTCAACGCGACGTGCGTCCGGTTTGCTACCCTGCTCGACAAGAGGCCAGGGGAATTGATTAAGTAATGAAGGAATTCTAGGAAATGATTAAGTTGAAAAGAAAAGCGGATGCACATTAAGTATGAAAAAAAGAAGAAACATTTATGCGCAGCTTCAACTGACACGCGAAGGCTGATTAAACAGCGGAGCTGGTGCTGGTGGCATCAAGCGCCTCTCCTCTGCTTTCGCCAATGCTCGGCGCGCCGTTCCTCCTCTCTCACCAGCACCACCTGTCCTCGAGCGCGTGCTACCAATGGTTGACTCCTTCCACATCACAACCAATCGCTCTCCTCGTCTCTCCTCCTCTCTACCCAGTTTCACCCTCTCCACGTCGCTGCCCTTTCACTACCAGGCTCACCTCACTACGCTAGGCTTTCATCTCACCCACTTCGCTTTACCCTCTCCTCAGGCTTCACTCTCGCAGCTGGGCTAGAAAGTGCGAACGACGGATCCCAGGGCTTTAAACAACCACGCTGTTAAAAAGAATGAGGAAGGTGCTATCAGGGTCGAACATGTACAAATGTATATTACACACCTAGAATCAAACACTTAAGTCCGGTCGATTTCAAAAACAGCAGCCAATGCCGGGCTCTTTATTGGTCTTTTCGTTTTGAATAACAACGACACCAACGAATAAACTTTCTGTCTGGCGTTTTGCTGATATCAATGTGGCAGCGCTACTGAAGAGCTACTGAAAGAAAAAAAAACACGTTTCCTAAAATAAGTAACCTCCAATCTAACGAGTTTAATAAGGCAGCCGAGTTTAGGCACACAACGACCCGTTAAAGCGATAACGGGTGGCGAAACTGTCTGGACACGCCAAATTTAAGACACTTTTTTTTCGTGATATTCGAATGACTCTATACGTTTGCGCAAACACATTTCTCTGGGCTACATTTTTTAAAACTTATAACATTTGGTGAATAAAAAGGCGGGGATTCAGGCCGTTGAACGATTGTGAGGCCTGGCCGCATTACTAGGAGGCTAGACAAGCGGAGAGTTATTTTCTGTTCTAGCGCTCATGAAAGATGAGATTCAATATTCCGGCTGTAGAGAGAAGGCTGCAGAAGGCAATCTGAAAAGTTGAGGGACGCTCTACAAAAGTTTATGCTTTAGAAATGGTGGTAATAAGCCAAAATCGATATCTGAACCA
>NC_051183.1:33994023-34058679 GCF_013339695.2 Rhipicephalus sanguineus | reverse complement strand
TAAATAATTACAAGAGAGAAGGGAGAGAAAGGAAGGACAAGGAGGTTAACCAGAAGAATTTTCCGGTTTGCTACCCTGCACGTGGGAAGGGGAAAGGGGATGTAAAAGAATGAAAAAAAAAGGAAGACGAGATGTGACGACAGCACGCGACAAAATACAACAACAAAAAAGCAAAGTCATGACCGTAGCCCAAGTACTACATAGCAACATTTTGTGCCAACAGTCACAGTTTGACATTGAGTCCGGTTGCTTGTAGAAACCGCAACAACGCCTTCAGAATGGCTCGTGCTGAAGACCGGGTAAGCCAGGGCCCTAGGATTTTGTTCTCCGTGAGAGCTTGGTTGTCCAGCTGGCCTAGTGCGGCTGAGAGGGCCGCTCTTTCGGAGTTGAAGCGGGTGCACTCACAGAAAAGGTGCGCGACTGCTTCGCTGCACGCGCAGACTTCACATGACGGGCTCTCAGCCATTCCAATAGTAAACGAATAGGCATTTGAGAAGGCCTCGCCAAGCCATAGACGGACCAGCAGAGTAGAGTCACGTCGTGATAAGGTGGACGGGATGCGTAGTTCAAAATCATGAAAGGTCCCGGTTAAGTCTCTGACTATGGGACCCCCTTCTGTATACACATGAATTACAAAATTTGTGTATACAGAAGGGGGTCCCACAGTCAGAGACTTAACCGGGACCTCTTACAGTAGTGGATGCAGAAAAATTAATTCAAGTAGCAAGCAACAGTACAGAAAACAAGTAATAAGGAACACCGCAGGCAAAAAAGAGTTCGACGTAAGAAAAAAGAAAAGAGCAGCAGAAAGCCGCATAAAAAGGAAACAAAAGCCATAATTAGACAGGATAAAATATTAGGGTTATTCAACACTCCTAAACAGTTTTCAGAATGTTACATGCTGAAAGACAGTAAAATATAAACAATGAAAACAAAACAAAAACAAGCGACATCCAATTTCAGCGATGTAAGATGATAATGCGATGCTTCGTCAACACAAGGTCGTGAGTATGGCCTTGAAAGGGAACGGGAGTAATAGACGTGACCACAATTGTGCAGAAAATGGAATGGATGTGAGGAAAGTCCTGAACTCCTTTTCGAATTTGCCAATTGATTGAAAGGTGTTGATTGCCGGTGGTATGGTATTCCAGGGGTGGATTCCAGTGAAGTAAGCCTTTTGTTTGACATAGTTGGTATGAACCGTAGGTAAAACAAAAGGTGGGCGACTGCGCATTAGACTTGCCCAGGCTGTTCTTTGCTCTTAAATATAACTCTTAAATGCACTTAGGCATAGGCGTGCGCAGACGGGGGGGGTGGGGGGCAGGGGCACGGGGGCGGCCGCCCCCCCCGTCACCAGCGCAAAGTCTGTCCCATACAGACTGTCCCATACTGTTCCCAGACTGTCCCCAGCGCAAAGTCTGTCCCGTACAGACTGTCCCATACTGTCCCCAGACTGTCCCCAGCGCAAAGTCTGTCCCATACAGACTGTCCCATACTGTCCCCAGACTGTCCCCAGCGCAAAGTCTGTCCCATACAGACTGTCCCATACTGTCCCCAGACTGTCCCCAGCGCAAAGTCTGTCCCATACAGACTGTCCCATACTGTCTCCAGACTGTCCTCAGCGCAAAGTCTGTCCCATACATACAGAGGGGGTGCGAAGTCTGTCCCATACATTGACTTAATAAGGAAGGGGGGCGCCGCGATTAACCTTTGCCCCCCCGAAGGGGAACCCTGCGCACGCCTATGCACATAGGTGTCTGGTAGTCGCACGTCGGCGTTTGTAAGCCCTGGCGTATTCCTTGGGTTGGCTTTGTGGTTCGTCGCGCAATGGGGATCTCAGAGGCTACGCAGAAAGACGCGTGCGCTTGGGATGTGCTCCGCTAGATGCCGCAACGATCCCAGCTGCTCACAAGAAAAACCGCCTGCTCTTTCAATCAACTCGTTCAATTATTTTCTCTAATTATGCAGGCAGTTAATCGGCCCTTATGGGAGCTCATGCTCCGTTATCATATGCAGTATGCAGTAGCGTAGCCAGAAATTTTTTCGGGGTTGATGGGGGGGGGGGGGGGGGTGAGGTTAACCACTGTTTAGGCATTTTCTTGCGTGTGTTTTTACATGTGTGTGTGTGTGCCTACGCATGCAAAAATTGACAAACTTCGGGTGGGGGAGGAGTTGAGCCCCCCAACCCCCTCCCCTCCTGGCTAAGCCAGTGATCACATGTATCCAATATAACTCTTAATTTGAGCAAGAACCATCGATTTCTTACCAGTTTTTTACATGATTTACATGATTGTTCTTAATATTTGGAAAACCGGAAGTAAGAGCCTGACCGGAAGTGCTTGGAAGAGAAATAAAAGTGTCACTCGGTGTTTGTGTTGCTTTTAACACGTACAGTGTCAGACAAAAGTTCCCAGGCCACGCGGTCATAGGAATACATGGAATAGTGGCCTGGGAACTTTTGACGGGCCCTGTACGTAGTGTTTGATATGTGGCCATTATTTCCATTACATGCTTCGCACACTAGACCATCTCCCAACAAGGGTGATCGCAGTCAATGCGTTGAACTCTTAGGGTACCTTGACATGCACCGAAATCTGAGTGCACGAGTGGGTTTTTTTCCACTTCGCCCTCATCCAAACACGTCCGAAGCGCATGACGTCGCACCCGCGACCTCATTATACTCAGCAGCGCAAATACGAAACAGCCACTCGGCTGCATGCTGCGAATAGTGATAAGAAGCCTAAGGACAGCGAGACCACGTATACGTGACATCTCTGGCACCTAATGTCATGCCGCGGTGGGTTCGCCGTTTGCAAAAAGAAAAGGTCGGTCGATTCTGCGTCCTCCGCGACGAGGTGTCTGTTTGTGCAAGCAACCATGACGTGAACGTGACCCTGAGGAGGAAGACTCGCGTCACGTCAAGCGAAACAGAGTTGGCGCCAGGGTCGAGTTGCTGTTTCTCTTTCTACACGCCGCTTTCGTTCTCGGAAATGAACGCCTTTTCCGGAGACTAATTCGGTCAGACGTTCCCAATCGTGGCGAATTAGCCCCCGACATTAAGGATCTGCAGACCCCAAACCATCGTTCTGTGTCCTCTCCTACACACACGGATGTCGCGAGCCGTGGGTCACCCCTTCTGAATGCATCGCGGTAAAGGTTAAGGCCAGGGTTGCCAGGTTTGGCTACTTTGCGCGAATTTGGCTACTGTTTTAGGCGTAAAAAGACGTCTTGGCTACTCGTCTATTCAGTGGCTTTTTTTTTCTTCGTTCTCTCTGTTATTGTCAAATTATGGATGTCTGGGGACTTCGCAGCCACTGGCGTTCGGGCATGTGTTTCAAACATGGCGGCCGTGGCCTGAAAAATCCGTCCTTTTTAAGAAAAGTCACGCAAGGCGCCTGAAGAGCGCCACTCTTGCAGCAGTGCAAGACACTTTGTCATTCCGCGCGATATTATTACTAAAGTCAACAACTGCTGTTTTAATCCAAGTAGTTCTGATTTTAATGTGGTCACACATTAAAGTGCTTCATTTTCACCAAATGGCCGGTACATTTATTTGATTAAATTAAAAGGAACATCACTGTTGTTTTCTCAGAAGCGTGACTACGCTTGGCTGCTTTGCTAGCCTTGCCTTAAGTTGGCTACTTTTTGGCTGCTGTTTCCAATTTTATGGCTACATTTTGTCTTTTTGTCCCGAGAGCACTGGTTAAGACCTGGACGAAACCATGGGCACGAAGAACACGATGTGAATGACATGACAGCAACACCCTTTGCGACCGTGTTTCGCAAGCCTGCTTTCCCGTACGCCATAGATCATTGCCAACTTGTTCAACTTCCAGTAAAGTCCTAAGCACGTCATCTTCGAGTATAGAGGTCGCTTCTGAATGGACGTCGCTTGTGTGCAAAGCCGGAGAGAGTCATGAAGATGCACGTTGAAAAGGGAAGCCGAGAGCCAGTCTGTGTGAACGCTTCAGCGACACAAAGCCGAGGGATAGGAGAAGAGGTTCATGCTACGGAATAATCTGATGTCCAGAAAAACAAGAAACAAGAACGGGTATTTCTTCCCGGAGCTATGGCTGCCCGATTGAAATTCAGATCTTGTGTCAGCGTTCGCGTTGTGATTCTGCTTGGTCTTGCGCGTCTAGCTTTCCGCAGAACGCATATACGCGATACTGATATCACTGGCGTAGTCAGGGTGACGGGGGGGGGGGAGGGGAGGTTGGGGTTTTAACCCCCCGGAATTTTTCAGTTGTGCATGTGTATACATACATGCGCGAACATGCATAAAGTATAATCCGGCACCCCCCCCCCCCCCACTCTAAAAAATTTCTGGCTACGCTAGTGGACGTCATCATCCGGGACATCGTATCACCGTCGCGAACCGTCGCAAAGGAGAACCTGTAGTGGGGAAATAAAAAGTAACTGAAGCAAAAAATACAAAAACTGAGAAAGTGGAAATGAGACGAAATATGTCAGCCAGTAGAACACCAGATGTGGAAACGCAACACAATCCAACACTGCTTGGATCACAAAGATTTAAGCACGAGTCGAGGATAGTAGAGCGAGTTCACATGTACGCGAATAAAATGAATTGTTTTGTATCGCTTCACATATGCCCAGATAATCACGGAAGACAAACAATCACATTTAAAGTAAAACAAACGATCATAGCATAACTAAGTTCATAACACACGACAACACCTATGTCACTCCTCTGGCTTTTCTGGAAAAACTGAAGCTTTATATTTCCATAACATCTTTGTTTCAACGAGAAAATTTTTCAAGGCGACAAGCGCTCTTTTCTGAAGACCTGCTGTTGGCCAAGGGCGAAGTACTTTAATCAAGTTCGCTCTCAGAACTTATGTCAAATTTAGAAGCTTTCCCGTACAGTTAAACGATTTTTCCACTATATAAGCACGATACACTCCACTCCACTCGATGCTCTGATGTGGCGCTCGCGTCTGTGGCAATGGACTTGAAACATGAATTATAAGTGCACTGCGCCGCACGTATACAAAACCGTGCCCTTTATCCCAATCGCGGCTCGCCATGGACGGGCACTGACTGCGCAACAAATAGCGTGCGCCACCAGGTGGCGATAGTTCACTGAACCCTTAACGACCGCGGCCAACCCGCGGTTGCCGGAGTAATGGAAAATAACACACACAACGTGCGGCTTCGCGAATGCCGTGAAAACGCTGGCCCACTTCACCTCTCGTGTCCTTCAACGCCGTATGAGTATTTTACTTCGATCCTCTTCAAAGCCGCTCAATAAAGACTGCAGCTGGAGAGTTCTGCTCTAAGCGCCAGGATATAACATGGCGTTTTGCTGCGTAGAATACTGCGGCGCGCGTTAATATCTTTGTTCTGAGATATTCGGTTTTAACACACAACAGCCAGCAACGCGCGTCGCGGACGGCGCCGCAATATTCGGGACGCTTCGCGATTCTTTCAAATCGTTCTGTTAAGATTACGCGCAGGACGCGAATAGTCAAGTTTATTGGGGAGATTAGAGCACCTGCGTTAACGCTGGAAGGTTCGATCACTGATGTATAAAAGACGACGCGTACCGGCGATGATCGGATTACCGACTACCGACGTATGTGCATCACCGCTTTGGCTGCACCTTGAGTGTTACGTACGTGTTTTACTGGGCGCGAGCTAAACCAATAAAGCGTTTCATCTTAGCCCGCTGCGGTTTCTTTTCTTCACCTTCACAATGGCGAGTAAACTGTTGTTGCAAAAAGTAGCTCCCAACTTTGCGCAAAAGAAACATTCATCAGTTCTCTGGCTACCCGATCTCGACTTTTCCCAAGAAATCTAGTGCCCGCAAATCAGGTAGTCAGAGAAGTGGCGGAGGCATTTTACATAAATGAGAAGGCTGAGCGGTGCGTCAGTGTGCCGTCATTGTCCCTCTTTCGCAACGAGCAAATGTTTTTTAGAAAGTGCTCTATAACAAAGAAGGACTTTTGGGCACTTTGCCACGCGTAATAATTATCGTAAGCACGCGTGCACCTGAAGTTTACCTTGACGTATCTTTTTCCCAATGAATCACTCGGAAGTTGGCACTCGTCCTGTCCTTGATGTTCGTGTTCTCTTGTCGTGGCTTCCTTTTCTTAGAAGTATGTACAAACCGAGGCCAGGAACGCGTTTAGAAAAACTCAGAGGGTGCCTCATGCATTCGCCTGAAACGCCTCGAAGGCGAAAGCCATCTTCTTTTAAGAGTGGAGCTCTTTTAGCTGTTCGTTGCGCCGGGTAGTGCGAACAGAAACTATCGTCATCATTAATCGGCACGCGCTCTCTTTGTCCTCTTCTTCGTCTACTACTTCGTTCCCAAAACACGTACGCCGATGTCTCCGGCGCGGGATGAAGTAAATCGGATGGGTGAGAGAACGAGTACAGAGAGAGAGAGAAAGAGAGAGAGAGAAAGACATAAAGAAAGAGAAAGAGAAAAATTTTTGACGAAAAAAAGTTCGTCACAACGCGACCGTCCTAACCACTCGGCTATCCAGGCACGCTAGCAGAGCATAGCGTAGCCTTGTATAGTATAGTGTAACAAGGGGGTGGGAAAGGGAAATGAGAGTGAGGAGGAGGGAAAGGAGGAGGGGAGAGAGTAATTCATACCATATAAAGAAAGAGAAAGAGAGAAATAGAGAGGAAGAAACAGATAGTAACATAATATCTGGGGGTTTTACGTCCAAAACCTGCATATGATTATGAGAGACACCATAGTGAAGGGCTCCGGAAATTTCGACCATCCGTTGTTCTTTAACGTGCACTGAGATCGCACAGTACACGGGCCTTTAGCGTTTCGCCTCCATCGAAATGCGACCGCCGCGGCCGGGATCGAACCCGCGACCTTCGGGTCAGCAGCCGAGCACCTTTACCGTTATAGAAGCTGTTCTTGCAGTGGCTGCGGTACCTTCGAAAAGGTGCCAGCATCCTTTGGTCAACTTCATTTCATTCTCTGCGGCACTTTCAATTGGACGACTGCTAACACGGGAGATAGCGTGCTCTATCCCTTAGTTATTTTAGGGGCGAAGCTCCTTATAGCATCACCTGGTCGGTCGTCGCTCCATCCGGCGTTCCCCCGCCGTCGCGTCTCCCGTATCATTCAATAGATGGCGCCGTCCCATAGAAATGCATGCGAACTGCAGTTGGGTGACGATATACTAGATGGCGCTGTCCCATAGAGATGTGTGCAATATGTGTGCAAAAAAAGAAAAAGAAAGAAAGAAAGAAAGAAAGAAAGAAGGAAAGAAAGGAAGAAAGAAAGAAAGAAAGAAAAGAAAGAAAGAAAAGAGAAAAAAAGGAAAAAAAAGCAGCGGCACCCTGCACGCTAGATGGCGTGCAGTAATCAAAGCGGCGTATCGCTTTGATTACTGCTGGGCGAAACCACTGAACATTTCACGGTGTAACCATGATTGCTTCAGGAGCTTCGCCCAAGCTCTTCATCGTTCACCCGTGGATATGCTATAATTTTGGTTTTTCCGCCTCAGCCCCATGGTCAAATTTCCTGTCCGCTCCCCGCGAACATGCGACGCGGCTGTCCATGGCAGCGATGAGTGAAGCGCTAGCGTTCCATCAAGCGCTGCCGTTGTTATTGGGGAGCGCCTTTTTTACGGTGCCACTGCGCATGCGCCCTTTGGCTAGCGGAAAAGTCGCGAAACGCCTCTTGATCTCGGAGGCTATCGTTCTGGCGGTAGCGGTTGTCCCGACCCCTAACAAAACACTGTCGAAACAGCATAGGGCAGCACAGGAAATTGAAAATGGCAGATTTATTGGATAGATTCTTGACACTGTGAAGCTACTTCAAGATCTTTCGGTAAAACTGTGAAGGAGTGAACGTAATTATAATGCCTGATATTATTATTTGGCATAATATTCGCCGTTGGATTCCTCAACGCTGAAGCAGGGAAATGGCATATTATGCAAGGTGCCTGCTCCCCCTCCCAGCAATCCCATGAGCTTGTCAAAATTTCAAATGTCAGACAGAGATAACCATAATGCTTGACTGCGACAAAACCTGGATAGTCTATACGAGAATAGCCTATAGGTGTAAAGGTGACTATTCGGGACTACAGCGACTACGTTTAAGACGGCTAATACGGTATGATTTATCATTCGCCGCCTCTTCAATAGGAAGTGCCCATGGCGATCTTCATCGTCATTGGCTACGGCCTGTCTGAGGAAAGTACACGGTAAGGGTTCTGCTAAAGCGTATTAGACAAGAAAAAAATATTGCAAGGTCGTAAGGCTACGTACTCAGACAATCTGCACACTTCGAACAAAAACATGTGTACAATAATGTCCGTTTGCTTCGAAGCTGCTAAGCACTGCTCGGGAAAACAAAAGCTAATTTTCCAGCTGGGTGCATGATTTCTTGTCCTCGGAGTGCGACCCACACATATATTTGGTCGTTCTGCGGACGTGCACGTAACAGCGACGGGAGAGTGAGGAAAACGCACTGTCAGCTCCATCCTCAGGAAGGAAAGACGCAATATCCTGTCCATAATAAGCGAGCGACCTTCCTGTGGCCACGGTGCCACCGTGCTTGCGGCATAGGACAACAAATGAGTCGTCGTATGCGGGCGTCATCTAGAAATGCGTTCAACTGGTGCAGCAAGCCAGGCTTTCGGTTCAGCAACACGAAAGCACTTCACCTCTCCGTAGGACGGCCCTTTGAAGCGATTTCGCGAAAGAAGTCACCCTGTTTCATTTTTCGCGAAGGTCATCAGCGCTACGAATGAAGTCAATGTCTTTTCAAAGCTTCTAGTGTTGATCGTTCCGGGATATTAGACTCGTGTATATTATGCCCGAAAAAGCATGGCTACCCCCCCCCCCCCTTCCCAGACGTATTTCCGTAACTTCAGATGCAGGTTTGCCCTTGACATCCAACAAACGCTCGCAACAGTTTTAACAAGAACAGTTTCATGGCATTTCGAGATCCCTGTGCGTCTCGTGTTCCCATAAACGCAAAACAAGAAGTGCGGTTGGGAATTGTGCACGTCGTGGAGGTTGCGTGAAAAGGAATCCAGTGCTTCAGAGAGGATGGCCGACGTTTCGATAGGTGGGCCTATCGTTGTCAAAGGTGCCTTGTCATACTTGACGCGTGAGTTTAACACACGTATGAGGTCCGACTTAAGGGCATGTTGCAGGTTTGGTGGCCCCCAAGAGGATTACACGTCCATGTGTGTAATCCCCCGTTCACACGTCTATGTCATCCGCGTATTAGTATGTCTACTGGTAAAGTAGTTACGGTTCACCAGGAGCTGTACTTTCGTACAAACCACTGCACGCACTGTCGACGGACATGTCCCTGTCAATTACCTCGTGCAGGTAACAACTGGCTAAAACGTGCGAAAGAATATCTTGATCCTTCGTAATATCTCTCGTGAAAATTCGGTTCTTAAGCAAGGCGTGCACATGTGAAGCATCATGCTATCAAGTGATCGCATGAACGAACATGCTGCGTTTAAATACTGCGTTGAGGGAAGCCACCATGCGTTCAAGCATTCGCATAGTGCGACTGGAGGTATTACCACATAGACATCGACGAAAAAAACGTGAACATGTTGGACGTGCGTACAACAAGTTCTTTCCTAGCTTTTGCTGTTTCATTGTACAGCTTTCGGTAACGCTTCAGGGATGTCCGCATTGGTCGTCAGCCTACTATAGTGGGCTGATAAGCGAGGGGGACTTTGCCCGTGTTTTGGTGTCGTCAGCCTACTATACTGTGCTGGCAACACTAAAAAAACATTTTGTGCTTCTTGAGGATGGAGGACTTGGTGCAAGTCTGTCATTCGTTTTCAGAGTGGTGCATCAGTTTGGGAGCGGTGCAATCTCAAAAGTGTCAGGGAATTCGGCGCAAACTTCTTCTATCCCTCTCTCCACTCTATCATCTTTTCATTGCCACTTCCCATTCCCTCAGCGCAGGGTAGCAAACTAGCTGCTTTCCTGGCTAACCCTCCAGCCACGTATTTGTCTTTCCTTCTTCCCTTCCTTCCGCAAAAATGAACTCCGGACTTGGAACATAAGGTGAACAACAGAACATAAGAAAGAAACAGTCTTGTCATGACGTCAGAGCAGGAAGAGCGGAAATGTATGCACCACCACCGCCTCGCGGAGTTACCGTCATGCATCCTTTAACGGTGAAATGCCGTTTAGGGAAGCAGCTACTCAGGGATAACGGCTACCATCTGGGGACAGGCGTTTCCCTAAACGGTAACTCACGGCTGATCTACAATTCAACGAGTGCCGCCACCTAGATCCACGCTTCATGAATGCTGATCGCTTTTCCAATGTGCCTGTAGCTTCGTTCCTGCTGCAGCCTTTTGCGCACGTGGATAGCGCTTGCAGGAAGGACAAGTCGAAGGCCGTCCCTATACGATCGGGTGAGCTGGGGAAGTAAAAAGAATGGAAATGCAGATGCTGCGTAGTGTAGAAATCTGCACCAACGTCCCACACTAAGCGTAACTTCATGAAAGGAAACCTTACTACTTTTTGCACTGTGAGGAATATTTCGAGTGCTTTCGCCTTGCTATGTTTCATAAATTGCAGTTCCACAATTCCTATCTGCGCGATGTTGTTCGAATCGATGGTACAGTGGTTACGGCGCTCGGCTGCTTTCCCGAAGGTCGCGGGTTCGATCTGGACCGCGGAGGTTGCATTCCGATGGAGGCTACATGTTAGAGGCCCGTGTACGGTGCGACGTCAGTGCACGTTAAGGAACACCAGATGGTCAACATTTCCGAAGTCCTCCGCTAAGGCGTGCCTCATAATCATGTCGCGGTTTTGGCACGTAAAACCTCAAATATTATTATTATATCGAATGCCTCGTGTCCAGCACATGTTCCTCACCTGAACCTCACCTCCTCTAGGCGTTTTAAAAAAAAAGATAAGAGGGAGCATTGCGCGATGCGAAAGAAAGAAAGAAAGAAATAAAGAAAGAAAGAAATAAAGAAATAAAGAAAGAAAGAAAGAAAGAAAGAAAGAAAGAAAGAAAGAAAGAAAGAAAGAAAGAAAGAAAGAAAGAAAGAAAGAAAGAAAGAAAGAAAGAAAGAAAGAAAGAAAGAAAGAAAGAAAGAAAGAAAGAAAGAAAGAAAGAAAGAAAGAAAGAAAGAAAGAAAGCCATTTCCACGCCTGTGAAATCTGAGTAAATAGTGGAGCTCGCAAGCAAGCGCCACCACTTGGCGAACGCAGACTGAGTTCTTTCCATTTCTTCTTTCTGTCATCACTCTTTCTTTATTTATATCTTTCGAAGTCTTATTCCTCTTTATTTTATCTTTTGTTCTTGCTTTCTTTATCTGTTTCTACATGGCTCTCTCTTCTCCTTTTCCTCCTCCTCACATTTACGTCACTCCTCCTTACCTTCACTTCTCTTTTCCCAACCCTTGCTGTACTATACTATTCATGGCTATCATATGCTCCTTGCTAAACTATACTATACAAGACTAGGTCATGCTTTACCTCTCCCTTCCTCCTCATCCTCACTTACCCTTCCTACCGCCTTGCTTGAAGTTCGCGCACCGATCGTCATGAGGTCATAGATTTTGATAGCGTCTACTAGGAACTACGCCGTTCCTGATCGGTAAAAATGAATTACATTGTCCTCTGACGAGACCAGAGAATAACACACCAAGTTTCAGGAAATTTCGTTGAGCCAGTGTCGCCACAATATGAAAAATGCACTGTGAATTCCGTGACATCATGCGCGGAAATTTCGGCGCGAATATTAAAAATGAGACTAACTTTGATTTTCGCATCTATTTTTAAGGCTGTGATGGTGAAATTGATGACATTAGAGCTTTCAGAGTAAAATTTATCAATCTTAACCGATTCATTGTTTCACTTTAGTTTACTTGTCAGGCTTTCACCTTAAAAATGGGAACGATTTAAAGTGCTATAAGGGTCCTTCAATACTTTTCACTTGAAAAATATCTAAGGTCCCTAAAACTATGTACTCAGCTGTGGGAGGTTGGTGAGCTCTCCCTAAAACAAGTCTTCGAGGAACAATACGTCTTAAAGGGCCCCTCACCAGGTTTGACAATTTTGAGCTGACGAGCGCAATGCATACACTAGGCGGTCACGGTCACGTCTTCCAAAATTTGCAACGCTGCGCGCCACGGAAATGGGTCAAATTTCAAGCTGAACGCTGCTTGCCCTAGAGTTACTGTATATGCTACCTTTAGGTAGCAGAGTTGCGCATAGATCTGGCTAGCAACCACAGCTGTGCGGTGAAATAGCACTACGTTTGTGCAGGCGACATGCCTACCGTGTCGCCAATTAGCATGTCTGGCGTGTCGAAGACCGCGGATAAGCATTGTCTATCGATGTCTGTGTTAATTTGGTTCGCTGCAGCGGCGGCGTCGAAAAATACAAAAATTGACCCGAGCGTCAGCTTCTCCGCAATGCATGGTTGCTTGCGGCGTTTGGAAGACAGATGCGCAACTCTGCTACCTAAAGGTAGCGTATACAGTAACTCTAGCTTGCCCTTCTTCTCGAGGGCGCGCGCCCAGAGAATGAGGGATGACGATGGAATGGCCCTACCTAGACGGTAGTGCTGTGACGTCGATCCTTTACGTAGACGACTGTGCTCTGACGTCGCCCACAGCAGCATGTGACACTGCGACAATTATTTTACGCGATATGTGTAGTTTGTGTAATTTGTTGCTTGAATAGATGAATGAAATTTGAGAGAAATAATAGGCACCCTGCAATGCAGTTTCCGAGATACGATGGTAGCGCCAGAAAACACAGCCTAGCGAGTGGACGCAGCAAAATCGAGTGTCTATCCTCCGCATCCTCGGGAGGAGGGCGCTACGAGCGTCGTGGATACCAGTCACGGCTGCATCAGCTCCCGCAAAAACGCCGGATTGCCCCGGAACTTCTCTTCCTGCCTCCAAGATTCCTGCGCACAAGGTCAGTAAACCTGCTAGGACTCTTTTGAGACCAAAATCTCTGGGACTTAAAGCACAGAAGCGCCGAAATCCCCACAGCGAGGACGCGCCTGGTGGACGTTCAAGGCTAGGCCTAACAAAGCACCCGCGCCGGCCCAACACTGGCGCGGGCGCGACGCCGGCTACTGGTGACCCCAATGCCCCAGTGCCCATGATGCCGACCGCGTTCGAGATGGACACCGCACCACCCTTGTGTGTAACGGACGCAATCCAGCCGCTGTCGTCGCAGATACCAGTGCTGTCACAAACGCCCGCCGCTACGCCCTCCGCGTCCGAAGCACAGACAAGCACTCAACAGGTCAGCCAGCGTTCCAGTCTGCCGAAGTGCGGGAACGCTCGCCCGCCACCACAGCGACTAGCAAAATGCACCACAATTGTCGTAAAGTTTCAAGGCTACGTCGACATAACTCGCCTTAATTTCAGTGCGGTTTGCCAAGGCATACTTTATGCGGTACAAGCAACTGCAACTGAAAAAGAAGACACCTATATAAAACGACGGGATGTGCAAAACCTAATTGTTGTCCAGACCTTCCGTGCAACCATCGCTCACAGACTTCTGCAGTGTGCCAACATCATTGTCAGCGGCACCACGTATCCGATACGGTGCTACAATGCATTTGACAACACATACTCAAGAGGCGTCATTCATGGCATATACCCGGACATCACGGAAGACACTCTCAGAAGTGAGCTCACAATACAAGGCAGAACCATCGCCAATGTCCGCAGGCTGGGCACCATAAATACGGTACTGGTAATAGTTGAAGGTGAGGAACTCCCCAGACACGCCCGGCTGTTCTCCGGCGTATACAACATATATCCTGAGAGGCGAAAAGCCGCTCAATGCTCCAGCTGCCAAGAACTAGGACACCGGGCCGACGTCTGCCGCAACCGCAGAACTTTCGTTCGCTGTCCTCACTGCAGCAAGACACTCCCACCTGAACAAGAGGCATCCGAGCAATCTCACGAATGCGAACAATATTGTTTCTTGTGTGACCAGCACGATCACTCTCCGACTTCCCCAAACTGTTCGAGGAAAACTGTTAACATACCACGCTGCAACCCAGCTGCCGAAGATTCAGCCAATACACCGCAATACTCTCAGCCCAGCGCAGACGCAGAAGCCTGGCCGTCGCTACCAAGCCCAGCTCTGCACACGTCGAATCGTTTCGCGCCACTGCAGGACACTGGTCTGCCCCGCTCCCTCAACGGTGACCACAGCAGTAGTCGCAGCAGAAGTCCCAGCACAAGCCGAAGCAGAAGTAGGAATCGAGGACCACCACGACAGAAGAAGCCAAGCTCCCACCAGCCGAAGACTCCTACCACCACCAGCACGCAGCCTAAAGCTTCTCCAGGCCACCACGGAAAACCACAGAATGCCACAGGCACAGCGTGGGGACCCTCAGGAGGACATCACGGATCCACGCAAACCGTCTCCGGGAGCAGGCTCCTCACCACCACATAAAGTCCTCCGGTGGGACGAACACAACGGCGAATCTTCAACTCACCAGGTGAGCGGCCCAGGCCTCCATACAACACGCCATCCACACACCGCACATACAAATTCACACACAGACATCCGACAGCTAGTACACGAAATACTTCTGCAAATTCTTCCTTCTATTATACAACAAGCCGTACAGCAGGTACTGCAGCAAGCGTTGGCACCCCTTAATGCACGTTTCACGCAATTAGAAAACGCAATCGCCTCCACCCAAACGCCCCCCCACAATGGCTAACAACAACGCCCCAAATGTAATACATGGTTCGCCTTTGGCCATAAACCACCCCGCAGTGCCTGGTGGTAGCACTCAGAACATGATAGCAGTCTGGCATTGGAACTGTCGCGGGCTGCGTAGGAAGAAGACTGCTTTTAATAATTACGTGGCCGAGCATTCTCCTGCAATTATTGCGCTGCAGGAGACCAACGGTGAGCACAAATTAACCGGATATAATTATTTTACACAGCCTAGCATTGTTGGAAAACGACGCGGCCACCTGTCACCGCAGCCCCCATGTACGCAAGTCATAATTTATGTACGCCGTGATCTCGCAGCTACCCAAATAGATGCTGCCTCAATTAACGATGCGCGGAAAGAACACGTATGCGTTCGAATACGACTGCAAAACACCACTCTCCTTTTACTGGCAGCCTACTGGTTACCTAAACAAGATGCTGAACCCTTGCCGGATTATGCCACTTTTCTACGCACGAATATAGGCGACCCCAATATTCTTATCGTGGGGGACTTTAACGCACCCCATTATCAATGGGGCTATGATCGACACACTTCCATAGGTCGCAAGTTATGCAGCTTTATGCAAGGGCAGTGTTTCTCATTGCTCAACAACACGCTAGAATACACAAGAAGGGGAAACCGCACAGAACAAGACACTAATCCGGACCTCGCGTGGTATAAGGGGCACTTCTCCGCAGAATGGCATAACACAGGCCAGGATGGAGGAAGTGACCACTACATCTGCTTTGTCACTTTCGCGGTACGCGATGGTGCTCGAAGGCAATCGGGACGTCGCACAGCGATTGTAGACTGGGACAAAGTTCGAAATAAACTCGATGCCCAACCCTCTCCTCTAACTATACAAGAATGGGCAGAGAACCTCCGCTCTACCACGCACGAATTCAGAAAGGAAGTCACCTGCACTGAAAAGTATCCTTTTATAGACAGGCATCTGCTAAATTTGTGGGATAGCCGCAGAAAGATTGTTCGGCGGCTTCGAAAAAATAAGGCCAACGTACACATACAGGATGAATTGGCAAGGTGCAACGAAAACATACAGAGATACGCTGATGACCTGGCTAGGCGGAATTGGCAGGAGACGTGCGAAAGCATCAACGGACATCTACACCTCTCGAGAGTTTGGCAGATCCTCAAAAACTTGCTTGGTCGCGCGACAGAGCGCCATGCTTTAGCCAATATTCAGCTCACTTTACAAATTGGCGACGATGAACTTCACAAAGCAATACTTGACACTTTCTATCCGCCAACGCAACCAGAGGAGCTTCCCAGTTACACAGGGCTTAGCAGTTCGGGAATGGACTCAGACTTCACTGCGGCAGAGCTATCCACCGCACTGGCATCCATGTCCAGGAACACAGCACCTGGCGCTGACGAAATCACATATGCCATGTTACGCAACCTCTCAAATGACCAACAATCCATTCTTTTGGGGTTTTTCAACGACATCTGGC
Organism: Rhipicephalus sanguineus; assembly: GCF_013339695.2. Lineage (NCBI taxonomy): Eukaryota > Metazoa > Arthropoda > Arachnida > Ixodida > Ixodidae > Rhipicephalus > Rhipicephalus sanguineus. The sequence goes on along the minus strand of NC_051183.1, from coordinate 34,042,512 downwards.
GCAGTGGTGTGTTACCTATTGAATGGAAAATTGCCACCATATGCGTCATTCCCAAGCCGGGCAAAAGGCCGGATTCTCTTACTAATCTGAGGCCTATATCTCTGACCTCGTGTGTTGGCAAGGTCATGGAAAAAATGATTCTTACTAGGTATGAGTGGCACCTTGACAACCACAAGCTACTCCCAGCAACACTTATTGGATTTCGCCGCCATGTTTCAGCTCAGGACGCGGCGCTGCTTATAAAACAGGATGTTTACTCCCAGAGTAGCAGAGTTCAAACACGTACCCTTGTTGGCCTTGATATACATAAAGCATTTGACAACATCAAACACGCTGCTCTATTGGAGAAAGTGCATGACACTCAACCAGGCCGGTGCTTCGCAGACTACATCCGCAGCTTTCTCAGCGACCGACAAGTTCAAATAGCTATGACTAATTCCACTACAACGAATCATGCGCTAAGACGAGGAACGCCCCAAGGAGCAATACTTTCTCCAACACTCTTTAATGTTGCTCTAAAAGATCTTCCAACTGAACTCAATTCAATTCCAGGGCTTAGGCATATCATTTATGCGGATGATATCACGCTTTGGTGCACGACAGGTAACGCTGGCGAGCAAGAAAACACACTACAGCAAGGAATAAACACCGTTGCGCAGTACCTCGCTAGTCTTGGACTTCAGTGCTCCCCTGGAAAATGTGAATACATAGTCGTCCTGAATGACCATACCAAAGCAGCAGAAGAAAGACGACACCTCATCGAGCTTAACGTGCATGGACAACCGATACCAAGAAAACAACATATACGTATTTTGGGATTTTATTGGCAGCAGGATGGCAGATCAGACATATGGATGCAGCGCACTCAACAACAGATCAGTCAGATAACGCACATGCTCAAACGAATAGCTAACAAGAATAATGGTGTCAGAGAAGCTGAGCTCCGGCGCATCACAGAAGCCTTAGTATATACCAGGATTATGTACGGCTTTCCGTACATGCATCTCACCGCGACCCAGCTCCGTAAACTCAACAACCTCCTTCGAGGCATCACGCGCGTAACCCTTGGCGTACCAAGCTATGCACCAAGTGCCTTCGTAGATGCGACAGCAATCTACAACAACTTGAGTGAAAGACTAATTATGCATGAAGAAGGTCAGACGCACCGCCTAACAACTTCCAACCAGGGCCGTCGCCTACTAGAACTTGTGGGACACAATACTACCAATCTGCCCCCTATACCACCGCCAGCTCCTCCGTGGGACGCACTTCCTTATATTGACGTTCGACCAATCCCAAAACACATGCACACTAAAAGAGATGTTGAAAGACGCCAATCGCGCTGCCGCCGACAGCTTCAAAGTGATCCGACCTCATACCACGCAGATGCCAGCTTTAGAGCCGGCAAAGCAGTCACAGCTACAATGGACCCACGTGGTCAAACAATCGTAAAACACCATCACGACGTTCCTTCTGCGGCAATAGCAGAAATATTGGCCATAACGCAAGCCATCACACAGCATGAGCACGCCTCTCAAGAAATTACGGTCAGGACAGACTCGCAGGCAGCCCTACGGGCCTTCCTCCAGAACCAACTCCCTCCAAACGTACTGGCTGAGCTCACTACTTATGGACATCATAATCCCGGTATATTAGTTCACCTGGAATGGACGCCAGGTCACTCTTCTTCCTTGGGCAACTCCCGGACCCACGCTGAGGCCTCAACACCCTGGTGTTCCCATACCTCCCAGGGTTGGCCTGACATTTATCTGCCGACAGTGGACCGCGCAGAACGCCATAAGGAACGAAGGGCCCGCCTGAAATCCCTCCGAATAGCCCGAAGAGAGCTCCCTAGACCGCCGGAGGCTTTTTCGAGAAAAGATACCGCGGTCTTAAGGCAAGCACAAACATACTCTTTACCGAATGACTTCACACTACATAAAATACAACAAGCCCCGAATACACCTCATTGCCAAGTGTGCGGATCCATACCGACTCTATCCCACACATACTGGCACTGCCCCAGAGCCAACACGCCACAACGCCATTCACTCTGCTCTAACATACATACATGGGAGGCCTGGGTTGCGAATCTGGGCGAAACCACCTCCTCGTGGGCAACTCTCCTTAACCACATACTAACCATCTTAGGGGAGGTCAGTACAGCCTCACCCTAGAGCCCAGACCCGGACATGGGTTTCGAAAATAAAAGTTTTTTCTCTCTCTCTCTCCGCATCCTCTATGTTCAGAAACGCTTCTTGACTTGAACGTGACTTGCCATCGCCTCAATGCAGTGAGTTTGAAACGCGTTTGTAGCGTTTCTGCTGCCTTGCACAGCCTGAAAAGAGCGCGTTCTAAACGCGTTTGTGCTGCATTGAAGGCGGTGGCAACATCCCTGAGGTGATTACGAACGCACGTAGGAAGCGTTCGTTGAAAGAGGCGCCCAGAAGGGAGACACTTGAGCGCGTCGATGTGTCCAGCGAGCGTTTCATTTTCTTGGTATCCCTGGCGGCTGGTGCCCTCAACACTCAGGCGTTCGATAAGAGCTCCATCGCGCCCTCTGGTCAGTGACGGGTGCCTATAGGACACACAAACGGAACATGTGCGTGTTTTTCTTTTTTTACGCCGAATCGAAGCGAGATGCGGGACTAATCTGCATCCGTTTCGCATGCGTTCGTGTTATCGCGGTTTGCGCTTCGACCAGACGCCAGCCCTGACAACGAAAATAATTTTCTTGCGCGTTCGAGCACTCATTAGGCCCATTTATCCTCCCGCGTCTACCTAAATATGCATGCGGCACTGGCTCTTGATACCGCTAGTCTCGTGCCCGTACAAATGTCGCAGCTTTCAACGAACGCTTCTTACGTGCGTTCGTGATCACCTCAGGGATGTTGCCACCACCTTCAATGCAGCACAAACGCGTTTAGAACGCGCTGTTTTCAGGCTGTGCCAAGGCAGCACAAACGCTACAAACGCGTTTCAAACGCACTGCATTGAGGTGGTGGCGCAGGGAGGAGAGAGAGCGAACGGCAACAGAAGGAGCGTCGAAGCACTGCACCTACCCTCTCCACACACGCGGGAGCTCCGCCGAGCCAATGCCATCTAGAAAAATGCGCTGGCCGAGCTCCCGCGTTGCGAGCGCCCTCACACGCCAGAACGCACTCCTCCTCTCCACTCACTCTCCGCTACTCCGCCCGCACCACCTGCTCCAGTTGCTAGGGGCGAGGATAAGCGCGCGCGCCTGCAGCTGTTGCTATGGGAGAGGGAGTGAGAGTGGAGAGGCGCGCGGACAACGCCGGATGCCTTACATAGCCCGATTAAGAAATGCATTCGCATTAAAAAAAAAGACTACACCATCTCCCGCTAAAGGGGACCATGAGGCGATGCGAAGCAGCGTTTCGGCATGTCGAGCCCGCGTTTCATCCGTAGCAGTTTCCCTCCGTCGTTGCCGTTTGCGCTGGGCTTGTCTAGCACGGAGCTCGGGGTTCACTTGCCGACGTTTACGTTGCGCTAGGGCGCGTCGAGCCTTCCGCTGCTCCACCCGCTGCTCCGCGATCTCGGCCGGCGTTAAGGTATTACTGCAACTGGCGCCGACGATGACGTTGGAACTCATGACACCGGCGCAGTGACTGAGCGTGTGTACGACCTAACGCGAGCCTTTTATCTAAACGAGGAGGGGGAGAGGGAGTGGGGAGAGGGTTCGCGCATGCGCAGTAAGGGTGCTCACGCCGCACACAACCACCACCACCGTATTAAACTCCGCCATAAGATGCTTCGCATCTAAAAATGTAGTGGCCGTGCAACGCCGCTCGCGTGCTCGGGCACATCATGCGCACGTGACCATGCATGCGCATGACGAGTTCATGCGTATGTGTCAAGTGAAGAGAGCAGGGAAGGGATTTGGCTTGCGAAGGCTACACGGGGCGAGTGGCAAGGGTTTGCAGCTCGCCTTCACGCATCATGGTTTCGCGCCGCTACAAATTATTGTTTTTCTCAGGACGTATTGGACCGATTTGAAAAATTCTTGCAGCATAATGCTCTTCATTCAGCACACAACTTCCAGCGTCTAACTAAAATTCGCTATGTGGCCTGGTGACAAAATTCGCCAAAGGTGAGTTGATTTATGCAATTGTTCAGCTAACCCAATGTACATCACATCATTTCCAGCCATCTTGTGCGCGCACGTTAGTACAATAACTTATTATGGCTTCTCAACATGGGTTTTAAAGACATTTTAGGCAAATAGGAGCGCGCAACTCTTCATGGATCGAACATGGAGGCTTTTAGCAAAATAGGGCCGCGGCACGTTAGCACCACGCCTCACAGGCTTTTTTTAAAGCTCCGAAGTGTAACCAAAAGATGCCGTGTTCTAACAACGCGCCAAGATTTTTCCTAAATAGAAGGCAATACTCTCAGGCCTGCTGAGCTGGCAAACAAGGATGAAGGCCAGTGACCCAGTTCCCTCTATGGAGCCTCGGCATCAGAGGGAAAAAAGGGCGCGAAAATTGGGAAGAATGTACAACACTAGGAAATTGGGGAGAGAAAAGAACAGGAAGAGTGAAAACAAATACGACATATACTGTCATCGCTAGGACAGGAAAGGAATAGTGAGGATAGACGTGACGTCACAGAGACGCGGCCGAATGTGTACGTGAAGGAAGGAAAGTGGAGTCGTTTGGGGAAAAAGGGATGTGCGAAAACAATGAAGAGGGACGTTGTATACAAGCCCGGGAGGAGGGGGGGGGGAGTGGCTTCGATGTCAGAAAGGGTATATGAAACCACTAGGGAGATAACATAAAATGCGGTAAGAATAGAAATATGAGCATAGCGAGAAGGGATAGTAAGATCGAAAGGGGATGCGGGGACATAGGGAGAAAGGGGACGGGCATGAAAAAAAGGGATGATAGTCGATACCCCGCAGCTCCCGAGCTTCGTAAAGAAGGGCGGGCAATGAACGTGTGGGTCATACGAAACTTTCACGCGTGGATGGAGAGGGCAGAACACGCGTGCGGTGGGGAATACAGGGAGGAAAGTGAAAAGGAGGGAGGGAGTTCGGAAAACGGGATACGACCGGACGCGGCAGACACATTGTTTTGTGGGTTAGGAAGGCCATGGGGCAACAACAAAAAATGTCACACCGAAACATAAGGCGGAATACTCGGAAAGGAAAGAAAAGCCACTGTTTCCCCAAATAGAATGGGAAGTAAGGTTAAAAAGGGGAGCAGCATGAAACTGGTTGCCAAGATATCTTTTTTTTGTTGGTCTTTATTTGGGACACTTGCCGAAGCGTTGTTGTGGATTATGACGTTCTCTCTCTCTCTCTCTCGTTTTACCTCTCTCTGGAGTCATTTTCCTCGTGGCTAACTTGCAGACTGTAGGTACACGATAGACATTTTTAGGTTGATCGATTGGCACGTGCAATACAGTTGTCGTATATAAAGTTTCAATATAAGCATTTCTTGAAATAGCATCGATATTTTAGTAGCTGCAGAAATCTACATACAGTAAAGTTTATTAGTAGCTCAAACGGTCTATCTCTGAGAACAGCGGCTATTTTTGCATAACAAGTTTCAGCGTTCCATGAAAACACAAAACTGAAAGTTAGAAAAACGTATTTATTATGTGTGAAGAAGGACAATTTTGTCGACTCATCGGGCATTACAATTTTTTTTTCGTTGATGTGAGCTTATTTCTTAGAGCCAGATTTGGTATTGTTAGCGTGGCAAGTCAAGACGCATAGAAGCAGGAAGTCTTGTTATGGGAGGTTTAAAAAGCGAAAACTACAGACTTGCACGACAGCTCGGGCATGATAGACACGCACTACATCCTCGCCCTTGTGATAACAAGGGCAGGAACCCAGACTTTGTTTTGTTGTTGTTGTTGTTGTTGTTGTTGTTGTTAGTCATAGTTTTCTATTTATCCTTGCCTCGAACACCGTCGTAACAGTCAATCAGTCCGAGTACTTCTGTTCAGCTTTTCTCGCATGAGGGTAGGTACGGCGTTTCGAGGGAGCATTGAGAAAGAGAACCTCGAGCAAACTCGAGACATAGGCATTCTGTGCTATGCGTCCTCTAACACTCTTTCCCGTGTGTTTTTTTTTTTTTCGCGTCGCGGGAATAGACTATCTGACAGCTTCAGCAATTACTAGCTGGGACGACCCGAATCGAATACCCCGTCGACCCAGATCAACATGTCAATCACTGTTCCTCTCTGAAATTACGTGCTTCGACAAGTCGGAACCGGAAATCGGGTCAGAGGCAACGGTTCCTGTATTGCCGATTTTGCTCCCCATTGTTGGGCTTTTGGGGAAAGCTTATCCCCCTTAACTAACTGGGTCACAGAAAGCAATTACCGGCTGTCGGTCAGGCGGAAGACAACAACACTTACTGCTATCCGGTTTGCCTTTTGTTCCACGCGTAAACAGAATTCCATCACGAAGAGGGAAACGAATGGCGATGTAATGGTGAGGCTTCACGATGTATGATCAAGATGAGTGTAGCCGTTGTACTCAGAGTGGAGCTAGGCGCACAAACGGAGGTTATTTATTTATTTATTTATTTATTTATTTATTTATTTATTTATTTATTTATTTATTTATTTATAACAACTTACAAGCCCATTGAAGGACATTTAGTAAAGGGTGTACCAGGAACAAAATGTTAGCATAGAATAACAAAAGTACCAGGCCTGCGCGAAACACGCAGCACAGTCACAGCGAATGCTAGAGGAGTGGCTTTTACAAAGCCCGTTGTAGACTCTCTTGAGGCGAATGATACAAGTACACATGCAAGGGCCCCACTACGCCATAAATCATCGTAGCTTTTATGACGTGGGTTAGCGCCCACTATGCCATTATTCGTCATTCCGCGGATAAGCGAGGTAGTACGTGCTACAAATCTGCAAGGCATTATGTGCACTTTGTTGATGCTGTACGTGGCTGATGTCGATGAAGGATTAGGGTTGAGCACTTTGTAGTGGGTGGGAAGCTTTAAACTGCACACTCGTTGCGCAATTAGCATTGTGTGACGCCTGGTTGTAAAAAAATCACAGCGTATCCACGGAGTGAATGATGATGAGTGGGCGAAGGTGCGGAGGTTCATCGGTAAACCGTGAATCTTCCGTGAATTCTGCCCAGTACATCATCACCGACGTGAGATCGGGCGCGTTTATAATAAAGGTTCGATGAGAGTTATGACGACTTGCAGCTCACTTTAATTTTACATGTACGCTGTGAATTTTCATTGTTTAATCACGCACAGGAGAAATCGGACACACGCACTACCTTGGAGGTCAAAATCCAGTGCCTATATATACGGGGTGGTCAGTGAACGGTTGTGCAGCGCGAGCGGTCGGTTTTTTCAATCAAGACGCTGCCGCGACGCTGCCTGCGTCGGCGCCGCTGCGCCGCGAGGCAAGATAGGGGGGGGGGGGAACCGTAGGAGAGGAGAAAGAGGGGGAAGCGTAGGAGAGGAGATGGCGATACATATCACGTACTGTCGCAGCGCATTGTCTTTAGGGAGCCTTCATGTGTGCACGCCCCCTCCGTTTTTAAGACTGGTTACACACTACTACGACGGGGATGAACGGGTGCCGCTATAAGGAGCTTCGCCCCTAATATTACTCTTCCGCCACGCTATATTACATATGCATGCTAACGCGATTCCTCACCCGGCGTGACGCCTGTACAGGGCATTTTAGCAAAAGAGATTCAAGCACCAGCGGGGCTCTGTGGTAGAATACTGCACTTCCACGCATAGGGCTCGGATTCACATCCGATCCTGGAATTTTTTTTCTTTTTTTTATTTCGCGCGATAGTGGTTGCGGACACAGGAGGCGGCGGCGGACAACTATCTCACTGTCATTGTGATGTGATAACGTCTTGTGCCAGGGACGTAACCAGAGATATTTTTTCTGGGGGGGGGGGGGGGGGGGGTGGGTGGAAGGGGGGTCAATTATACTCTATGTATGTTCGTGCGTGCGTTTGTATGTGTGCGTGTGTATATGCGCAAGCAAACTTAATTGAAAATTTTTGAAGGGGTTCGAATCGCGATCCGGCTCCCTGGTCGCGATTTGGCTTATGTCTGCACTAGAGTTACTGTATATGCTACCTTTAGGTAGCAGAGTTGCGCATAGGTCTGGCTAACAACCACAGCTATGCGGCGAAGACGCGCTCCGTTTTTGCAGGCGACATGCCTACCGGGTCACCGATCGGCAAGTTTGGCGTGTCGAAGACCGATGATTAACATTACTGTGAATGACTAGCGCCAATCCAGTTCGCTGCAGCGGCGCGATCGAGAAATACAAGAATTGGCCCGAGCGTTAGCTTCTCCGCAACGCATGGTTGCTAGCGGCGTTTGGAAGACGGATGCGCAACTCTGCTACCTAAAGGTAGCATATGCAGTAACTCTAGTCTGCACCAAACTCTATGCGGATTAGGCTGTACCGTGTAGCAGCGGCCTACTTGTTATCGCAATCAGGAAGTACGATCCCGATCGGCCCTGATCGCGATCAAAAGTGGCCTTGTGACAACGTTACAATATCAACCTCCACTAGTCAACTTAAGGCACCATTTAGTCAACATTAGCACGTGCTGACGAGTGCTGGTAGCATGCGAGTGTACATATGGCAGTTGGCGTGATGTCACTGCACTGCCTCCGAGATCGGCCCACATATTTTACGCGGACTGATCCCGAGAGTAGTGTGCTACAGAATATGGATGGAGAAGAATGGGGTTAAGGAAAACTATAAAAGACAATGTCTTCACGATAAAAAGAAAAAAAAAAGAACACAATTCTTCCGTACAGAGTTTTGCTTAATTATACATGAACCCTAGATAAGAGCAAGCACCATCAAGAACTCACGTTTTTTTTTTCTTGTTTATTTAGCTTTACCCTCGGCAAACCACGCGAAAGAAATCAAATTAAACACAGATTAAGTACACAGGCACGTTCGTTTCCTCTTAAGGTTTCTCTGGTTTCAATTGTTTATTTCTTTTTTATAACCAGCGACGTACGACACAACATTTCGTGGTGGAAACATTTCGGAAGGGTCAGAAAACCTATAAAACGGCGGACGAGTTTCAAGCGCGACTTACGACGAATTGAGCTGTCGTACTTAGACGTGTACCGCGGTGGTCGACGTACGTGACGGGATCCCCGACGTCAGAACAAAGTTCGTGACCCGAAAGCTCTGGGGAAGTCAACCGACGGTACTCATTTTGAGAGAGGGAACGAATACGACCTTTCTCCGGGATTTTCTAGATGAAAGCTTCCCAAACGTCTACGTATTGTTGGCACCGCATGAAGGCTTTACACGGCGTACCAACAAAGAAACGCGCGCGGTTTGTTTTATGGCTGACGCCCTAATGTCTTCAGCGCTACGTGCCAGGCTGCAAACGTTCTTTCATCCACTTAATGCAATGGCCCGTCGTCGCAAAAACGGCACGGTTACTTTCTGACTTGCCTTACGATTAGCTGTCTTTCTATGGCTACGCCTTGTTGCATGGGAATATTGTAAGTTTTTTTTTGTTGTTGTTCTTTACTCTGCACATGTCATGCTGGCTCTCTGTACAGTTATAAAAAAAATCTATAAACGAGAATATTATATTAGGGGTACGTCTTACGGTGTTTGTATTTACCGCATTTGCACGATTCTAACGCACACATTTTTTTTGTTTTTTTGCTAAATGTAGCTCTCAAATATGCGGGCGCGTTACACTCGGACTCAAAAACGAAATCTTCATCACGTAAATATTTTCAACTTTCATAATGTAAAATTACCCGCGCGTTACCATCGGGGGCGCGCTAGAATCGTGAAAATACGGTAATGCTTACCATTATAACATATTATTGTGAACCATGGTTGTTTAATGCCTGCTATAACACATCGTAATTAAACCTGCGACTTCGGGCACTCTGTGTTGCTTAACTCTTTGAGACGCTATGTACACAATTGTGTACACTGCTTGTTTTTGCTATTTGTATCGACTAGGGGATAAAAAAGAGCGAGAGACATTGAGCTTTGGATGAATTGAACCTCCTGCATAATACATTTGTCTTCCTTTGCCTTCATTTTGCGGTGTACCGTTGCATATGATCACTTTGCTGAAGGCATTACCACATTCGGCGAGTCGTTCGACGTGCCGCTTCCCGGGACCCACGTCAAAATTGCAATTTTTCTTTGCTCAACATGGACATGAGCGACAACAAATTTTCACTACATTTCTAGCCTGAGATTTAATTCAATTTATGAAAAACCAGAGCTTGAATGTCTTCAGAATAAATCATATTAATGACAACTAACAGACAATAATGCCAAGAAAAGTATAGGAGATGGTATTTGTGACAATTGGGATATAAATGTGAAGAAAGTAAAGTGGACGAAAAGATAACTTGCCGCCGGCAGGGACCGAACCTGCGACCTTCGATAACTTGCCTTCGGTCCCTGCCGGCGGGCAAGTTATCTTTTCGTCCACTTTACTTTCTTCACATTTATATCCCAATTATTACAAATAACATCTTCTATACTTTCCTTGGCATTATTGTCTGTTAGTTCTCATTAATATTGTGTCTAACAAAGAAAAATGAGCCCTTAGAATACATCTTCAAAATAAATAGATATTTAATTGCAAAGAAATTAGGAATAATTACTAAACATACATAATGAACGTATTACGACATCATTTTTCTTGCAATATCGAGTGCCTTGAAATAACATTGTATCGATTTGATTCATTTACAGACACTTCTTCATAGCGTCTGAAAGGGTTAAGGCATGATGTGCCGCTTCATCGATGACCCTTTAATTAGCAAGGAAATAAATAGAGAAAAATAAAGAGACGTGAAAGGATGGAGCATGCAAATCAGGGTCGTCAATCGGAATGCAGACAAGGGAGACGTTTCAATATAACTAAATTGTTACAAACACACATGACACAGGAAATAGAAGATATGAGAGCTTGCCGCAGGCTTTCAGAGCACGCCACCTCAGGTAGCGACCTCGCTTTGCAACAGTCAGTGATATGATAAACTGGTACATCTTGCTTGTGCTCATCGATCACAATACGTTTGCCACCTAGCCCAAGTGTGGCTGAAGAGGTCGACATTCCAAAGATCGTTCGCTCATGAGCCGAACAGGCTTTTATAAGGCTGTCCATGCTTATAAAACTCGTTGCTGGGATAGTGCGCTGATACTTCAAATGTAAATGGTATGTGCAAATCGTACACAAGGAGATAGTTAAATGCAAACAAGGACGATAAGATTGTACACCATGACACGGTGCCCTTGTCCTTTTTTTCTGTGTCGGGTCAAACTCGAAAGGTCAATTGTATGCGCTAATGCAGACGAGGTCACAGTAAGATGTACTCAAGGACACTAAGGTTGTACACAGGTACACTGTAAGATTGTACACAAGGATACAATGCGCTTGTCCCGTTTTTTTCTTACTGTCTTGTGTTCATTTGCGCGTACCAATTACCTTTCAAGCCATAGAATATCCATAAGCAGTCGCCTGTATTACATTCCTTCGACATCGTTTTCGACTACTGCATCTCTCATCATTTTGTCTATTTAGAGCACATGTTTTCTGTCCCGGGCATTTCCTTTCACCTTACCGCCTCAGGAGATTGTGCCAGTTTTCCACGGCCTCTCTTATGTGAGTATGCTGCAGAGATTGTCGATTTATTCCCTTTCACCGCATTTTTCGTTCTCACGGAGGAATCAGTGGGTCAACATTGCTGTTCGGAAACGTCACGTACGCCTTGTACTACTTTTTCTTTCTATCTTATCACTTCGAGATCTTTATCATCTCGGTTCCGCGGTATCATTCGTCTTCTAGCTGCCCCTCCGTTCGCGATTATGCGCAAGGCCACGCCCCAGTTCCGCCAGCAAACTCCACCTCGTAATATATGGCTTTCTCGCCCGTGCACACACATTGCCTATTTCACGCCCTCGAGAAGGAATTCCTTGACTCGAACGACCCACGCGACACCTCTTCTAAAGAAACTCGCAGCCGAGAGAAACGGCAGTTCAGAAGCTAGACGCAGTGTGTTTGACGTGCCACCGAGTGTAACTCATCGTTTCGAAGTTTCTAAAGATAGATGGCGGAACGGTCGAGGTCCTGTTAGCTCGCCACCCTTCCGCACAGCTGCGCTTTTAGATGGGGGAGGTTGCGACTGCATCCTGATTAGGACGGCGTCAAAAGTGTAAGGAACTTATCCGTTTCTTGGAAAACGTGTCTGAAAGGACAGGGGTGGATATAACGGTGGGTGTGATTGAGGAAGTGGACGTCCCTTTCCCCTCTTCCACTGCCCCTTCGCTACCCACCCCTTCATTCTGGCAGCCCAGTCTTCTTTTTTATTTATTTTTTATTTATTTAACGTAGCCTTTATTAGGCCCCGAAGACACGGTGAAGTGACCACACTCAAGGCAGAAATAGTCAAAACGAGCCCCCAAAGCAGATGACGAGAAACAACACATGTCGATGAACATGTGTGAAGAGCGAATATGTGCCTAATAAACGTTCGCTATTTATTTATTTATTTATTTATTTATTTATTTATTTATTTATTTATTTATTTATTTATTTATTTGTTTGTTTATTTTTTGTTTATTTATTCCTTATTTAACTAAACAGATGTTGGGATGTTTGCCAACATTTTACAGAATTAGACAATATTTTGTGACAAGCGCTTTTTTGTTTTATGTTAATTTACTGTTCCAAATCAGCTTTACTTGAAAACTGCCATAACTGTCATTCTCCAATAGTGAAAATCGGGCTAGGACTTCTTAAATAGCATAGTTCAGCAAATCACTTATTTTATTTTGAAAGGAGTCGTCGAAGTTTGCTAGCATAAATGTTTTCCAAAATATCAGCTTAGTCTCTTTTCGTTGTTTTTACAGTTATACGAAGACACCAATCGTATGTCGACAAAGAACATTATCTGTACTAGTAGTTGATCAACTTTTCATTTAAATAAAGAAGATTCTGCCCCAGTTTGAATTTTTTAAAACGAGTCCCCTGCTAGCGCACCCTCATTGAAGTGCATCTAGATCATCATCATCATCAGCTTGTCTACGCCCACTGCAGGGCAAAGGCCTCTCCCATGTTCCGCCAATCAAATCGGTCCTGTGCTTTCTGCTGCCACGTTATACCTACAAACTTCTTAATCTTATCTACCCACCTAATTTTCTGTCTCCCCCTCACGCGTTTGCCATCTCTTGGAATCCAGGCCATCTCTTGGAATCCAGAAAAGAATTAATGGAAATTAAAATGACAGGCCAGGCGAGTCAACAACTGTCGCTCTGTTTTTAAAATGAGCGCTCGTGAGGCTCATCCGTCAAGCCATTCACTGTTGAAAACTTGAGCGAGAGTTTTAAGCAAAAAAAAAAAAGAAACTGCAAGAAATAGGAAAGGCTCTTGGGGTCAACGTAATAGTTCAGGAAATGACGTCAGCTGGACTTATATCTCGTTGCTTTTGTGTGCTGTAAAAAGGACGAACTTCTTTCTTCTAATACGACGCGTTTGTCCTCACTTGGTGGATGGGGTTCCTCTGACCCAAATTCGCCTCATGCATTAAAAAGAGAATATAGAGAAGCGAACAAACGCATGTTGATATGAAGAGAAGAAAAAAAAAAGTCCTGTGTCGTATTCAGGCTGGAATTTCAGCGGCTATTTCCGGCACCCAAGATTCCCCGCTTTATACGATCCTTCACGTATCTTCCTAAAAAGAGTCCACGAAGTTTATGGCCCACATTTAACTCTTTTGAGTACTCGCCTGTCAGCGACAGGATGGGCTTACTCGCAGTGCAGAGATCAGTGTAGATAAAAGGATATATTTTGATTATTGTTTGTGGCCTATTTATAGAACCGCGATAGGGCTAAGAATAGCTCGCCTTTGATGCCTCATTTGCGAAGCTTTAGGGGTGTGCGAATAGTGAATTTTGGAACCGAATCGAATACGAATCGAATAGTGATGACACCGAATCGAATACGAATACTAATCGAATACTCTTCGAATAGTTTTCGAATACTAAGACAACAGTTTTCAAAGCAGTCTTAGAACTCAAGAACTGGAAACTGACAGCCACCCGTTTGTAGCACGAAGCCACAAGGAAATACATAAGGATGTTTCAGAAAGAAAGCTTCTTAGTTGCTGGCGAAAGGGTTATGAACCCTTCCGCCACCTTGCGGGACTCCGCAGAATTACTTTGTGATATGAAGTATTACAACTCCGCGACATTTTATTTGGACCAAATATTCACAAACGTTCAGCAAACAACTTTCCGGTTACTTTTAACCGACTCAAAATATTACAACTACGGAAACTGAGGTAAGCTCGTATACAGCAACGACCAGGGTCTTCGAAATATTTTATACCTGTAGGTTGAAATACAGCAGGGACTGCGGTAATGAAGGGGATACTTGGTCGCCTGCTTTTAAATAAATTTGAGACATAGCGATTAAACAATTTTGAATCGAACACCACGAATACAGCTAAAGATGTAATGGAACGGATAAACCTGCCAATACAACGTGGGCCTCGACACAGAAAGAATGTAAAAAGTGTTGAAAGCTGAACAGCAGTTTACGCAAACACGACACTTGCGTCTTTTATTCATGAAGCTGAACGCAGTTGTAGTCACCACCTTCACTTTTTTTTTAGGAGGTCTTGGCACTTTTGTCTAGCGCCGGCTTTTCCTTTTCACCTTCAGTTATTACTAGTTGAAGACAGGAACCGATTAATGCAATGCAGCTGCAATACAGTGAAAAATGTCATAGTGGAGTGTTCATAAACATACATACATACATACATACATACATACATACATACATACATACATACATACATACATACATACATACATACATACATACATACATACATACATACATACATACATACATACATACATACATACATACATAAATGGTTAACTCAAGCTTCAGGTCACCATAACAAGCTCGTTCCCTCGTACCGACATCTAGATTCCATGTCAACATTCGTTTATCAAGTGGCCGTTGTATAAACACCCAATGAAATCCAGAGTTAAACCTAATTTCTTTCAAGCCTTTTTTTTTTCAATGCGCTGATTGAAAAACCAGCAACTTCAATCCAAGGTTCCTCGTCAAAGTTGTGAAACGGAGGAAGCATGTTTGTCCTCGTTTAAAAACGTCCCCGCTATTTAACTTGAGCTGACTGACAAAACTCATAAACATGGTGAGCCTTCAGTTTAATCTAAAAGCCCAAATATCAACCCTGGTTTTTGAGGAAACGTTTGTTTGGAAATCTCCGCCAGCGCTTGTTCGAACGCTTCCGCGTTCTTTCTTAAACCTTGTCTACCTATCAACAAGCCTCACGAATATCCACAAGCAGTTCGCCTTTTAATTTAGCTCACCAGGGGCTTCACCCCCCTGCCTTCAAAGGAAGTGCAAAAAATCTCATTGCGTTTGATGAAATCTAGACTGCCTTTTAAATACTCAACGTGGACTCTGGTTTACAATTTTAACAGCGTTCGTCCTTAGCTTTTAAGCAACGGAAAGCTATGCCACCATTTTTTACTGACACGTGCAGTCAGGTGTTCTGCTCCGTCCAATCACGTTGCGCGTCTCGTATGCGCACTCGCTTAATCTGACGACTCTAAAGGCTACGCCGACATCAAGGTTGGGAATAGAATTTCCGGACTGGCACATTTCAAAACCTACCTGCTCGCCAAGAAAGTTTCAAAAGGGCGGGTTAAGCGCATCGCTTTTTTGGAAAGCATTAGGGAACGTTAGAGTATGTAATTGTATTTGCGGTAAGAGCAAGTTTTTCCTTCCGGGTTTCAATCTGCAACCCGGAGCTCTAGACCAAAGATGTGAAAGGATGAGCTTCGCAGAGGTTTTATCAAATAACCCGGATGTGAAACGGAAAACCTGCACGTGTTTCCCTCGGAATGGTGCTTAAAATGTAGCGCCGGAAGTATACAAATTGTTGATGTTCGCGGAAGGCTGTTCCTTTCAACTTGCGACCCGACAGTTTCGTACTCGCTTCGCTCTCCGGAACTCGTTTTGTACGCCGGGCAAACATGCACATTCTATTTACATAGAAAAGCTGATCATCGTGACAGTTTCTAGATCAGCGGGGCTAAACATGAGGTTCAGTGAGGTTACTGAATAATGTAGACAAATAAAAAAGCCCCGTTGAAAATCGTCGCTTTCTTTCTTTTCTTTTTTTGGGCGATACTAATACCAGCTATTCAAATACGGCTTTTCAATACACGCAGTACTACGCCGATGTAGCGTGCTCAAAAGGAGTAATATATTCGAAAAAGAAAATAGGACATACGATGCCCGGAGCGATGTTATCGATTTGGACTTTATACAGAACATGACGGCGACGCCGACGCCGACGGAAAAAATCAGTCGAGAGTGCCCCTATAATCGCTATATCAGTAAAAAAAAAGCAAGCAGCGTAGGAAAACGGAGACTGCAACGTAGAACTTGTAGAAGGAAAAAAAAAATTCCACGTTAACGGCAAGTCGTGGGCACGTGGCAAGGTCAAGCTATATTTGATTGTCAAATCGGTAAAAATAAACATATTGACATTTCGTGCAGAGGTGCACTTCAAGTTCAGGGCCTGAGCCTACCTTGAAAGTGAGCAACAGGATGCGAGCTTTTGTATGGTAATCCGATCTCTGTGTCCTTTTATGCTAATGAGGATGAAATATTCAAGGTTCCATATGACAACACGTTTCGTTTTTTACAAACCTGTATGCACGGGAGATCATTCGTTTGTTTTTTATTTGTCTACTTTTTGCTCGCGCAAGCTTCAAGTCCGTTTCTTTTTTCTTAAATAATGCAGATATCTGCTGTCCAATTTGCATACACGACACGTGCCTACGCGAGTGTGCCGAACTCCCGCGTCCGTTCAGCGCAGCGCGTGTTTATATTTGTGTAGGTCAAACGAACTTACACAAACCCTCATGGAGTCGCCATGGACACCAGCTAAAGCGTCGGTATAGTCTACGTGATAGTTATAGTCAACGAGAACAATAAGCCTGAGCACAAAGGCGGGCGCAGGGTTCTCCATTAAAGGTCAAGAGAGTGAGGTTTATTCACGGAAAGGCAGAGAGGTTGGCCTGAGCGATAGTATGCTCTATCATGCTACTCTACCCTGGGGGAGAGGAACGGGGAGTAGAAAGAGTAATGAATGACGATGGTAAGTTAGGGAGGAGCGTATATACAGTCCCGCCCAGTTGGCGCAGACCTGGCGCCCTCCTCCAATCCTTCCTCCTATGATTAGAGGGGGGGGGGGGCGCCCTCCCTGCCACTCCCCTGCCTACTTTGTCCGAGTGGAACGCTGAAGAGCGCCCTTGTTTAAGCTGCTGATATAGTCCGACGTTGTGTGCGTGCGCACGCGCGCGTCACGGCGACGTCACGCCTGCAAAACACAGCGCCTGTCCGCCGACGCTGCCGACGGCCCTTGGCGCGCTCGCACGTCGCCCGGCTCCGAATATCTCCTGCTGCATGGCGCGCCTGGCGTGCGCGGCAGCGCCGTACTCGCATGTGCAGGGGTACAGGAAGCTGCTTCGCGAGCTGTTTCGTCGGTTCCCGACAGGTGGCGCGGCGCATTCTTCGCTTTACTGCGCATGCTCTCCTCGAGGTGCGATCGCGCCGGCGCGTTATAACCGGCTCGACTGTAGCGGAGACCGATTTGCGCCTGGGGTTGCATCGCCGGCTTGACGTGACGCAACGCAACCTCCTCACGCACGCGCGTCGGGAAAGTCGGACTGCAACAGAGCCTTTACTCGCGACTTATCTCTGCCAAAGAATGACGCGTTTGGGCTGATAACACACACCCAATTCCTTCACACTAAACGATGCCCGCTTTCTGGCTCTTCTGAGATACGCCGTCGCGTAAAACGTTATCATAACTTCGGGTATTGCGCGCAGCAGGCATAACAAAGGCGCTTACTAAAGTCATTTCTGGTGTAACACAACGTGAGCAGATCTGCATGTCTACCAGTCCCCGCCTCTTACTGGGCACATCACCTCAGCGGAAGAGTATATAGGCGGGCTGGTTGGTATAGATTCATTATGAAAACTTGGCAGCGCAAACAAACGAGACACAGAAGGAACAAGACACAAGCCCATTTGTGTCCTGCTCCTTCTGTGTCTCGTATGTTTGCGCTGCCATGTTTTAATAATGACATCGCGTCAGACCATGCATCTACCACAAGGTGTCACCCCGCAGAGCAAAGCTGGCTGCTCACGCGCTCTACACAGATGTGGACGGGGCTGTACAGTCGTGTACACATTTAGCGGGAGCGCGAATCGCACGGTGCTATCAGTGACGCATATCCACACCAACTCGAGGCTCGGCACATGCGTAGTGCGTTAGCAGCGAGACAATTGCAGCATCAAGCGCGTCGTGTCATCCGAACACACCTTTGTCGAATGCTCCCGATGACGCGATACGTGCGATAATAAAAATCGCCAAGCCGCAAACAAACTGCGCATGTGCAGAGCCTCGCGTTCGTGTTGGTAGGCGTCGCTGAGAGCACCATGCGGCACGCGTTCCCATGTACACGCTAAGCGTACTCACGACTGTACAGTCGAGCGCGATATGAAAGTTATCGCGCGAGCATCGACCAAGAACTACAATAGCGCCACGACCCAGAATGCTCTTTCGAGGAGAGGGAGGTACCAGGCAAGCTTCACTCACTCTTTTAGATGCGAAGCATCTCTTGCTCGGGGGTATGTCCCGCGGCGTTGGCCTTGGCGTCCGCACTCGCACTACGCATGCGCAGCTCTCCTCCTTCCCTCTCTCCAGCAGCTGCGCGTTACTCTCTCCACTTCTTTCCCAGCACCTGCTTGTGATCTCGCGGCGCATGCGCTACTCTCCTCCTCTAATCTCCTCTCGATCAAGTGGTAGAGCGCTGCGCGTGCTCAGTCCAGCGCTTGCTTCGGTTGACTCTTCTGAAATGCGTGCTCGACATGCCGAAATTCTCTCCTGCGCAACGCCGCCATAAGCGCCAGCGCATGCGCGTCCCCTCCCCCTCTCTTTCCTCTCTTAAGCTGCCCCCCTCTCGCGCGCCTGTCGATCGCGTTCCCCGCTCGCCCTGTGAGAATTAACGGCCAGGCTAGAGGGAAGACACGACGCGCGTAGTGTTCCCCTTCCCGTCCCACGACGCAAGGTCGGTAGCATGCCCAGCGAACGCCAACGGAACGCGATCGTGCAAGTGCTCCGGCTTCGCATCACCTCATGGTCCCCTTTAGCGGGAGATGGCGTAATTTTTTACTGTTCCTTAAGCTGCGATCACTCCCGTATGAGGAAGGCACATTTTCATTTCTTTTTTTTTACGACAACGCGGTACATTTTGTTCAACGTAGCAAGCCGAAACGAAGCAGTGCCAAGCACCAGCTTTACTAGAACTTTCCCACGAATTTTTGTTATCGTACGTGGAGATAGGAGCCAACGAAGAATACACTTAATCGCAACGAATGGAAAGCTTAATAGAGAGAAAGGATGTTGAATTCGTCGTAGGGGCGACTGTTGTAGCATGGAACAGCCAACGAGGGCGAGAAGAATGCGTAACCTAGATTTTTCAGCGTTTAAAAACTTGCCGCTAGGCCCCCGGGACGGTAGGCCGGTCGACGCTCGCGCGATAACCTTCATATCGCGCTCGACTGTACCTGTGCACACATGATCCCATATCTTTGGCTGCAATAGTAATATCAATAACTGCTGGGGGTTTGCGAGCCAAAACTGCAATACTATCATGAGGCACGCCATAACAGTGGACTCCGGATTAATTACGACCACCTGAGCTTATTTAACGTGCACATAAATCTAAGCAGACTGGTGTTTCTTGCATTTCGCCCCCTATCTAAATGCGGCTGCCTCGGCCAGGAATCGTAACCTGCGTCCTCGGCCTTAGCAGTGCGATACCTTACCTGCTAAGACCAGCCACAATGGTCTAGTGGTTCTGGTGCTCGACTGCTGACTCGAAGGTCGCGGGATCGAATCCCAGCCGACGGCAGCCGCTTTTTCGGAGGAGCGAAATGCTGGAGGCCCGTGTACTTAGATTTAGGTGCAGGATAAAGAACTCCAGGTGGTCGAAATTTCCGGAGACCTCCACTACGGAGTCCCTCGTAATCATATCGTGGTTTTCGGACGTGAAACCCCAACAATTATTATTAACTATCGTGACAACCGTGGGCCGTCGCAAGATGCCGCGACTGGTAAAACCTGTACTGTACTCGTTGATTGAAAAGCGAAAATTTAGGGCGGAGTAATGCACGTACTTTAGTTTTTCATCGTCTACAGTTTGTGTCCTGTGGGCGTAATTTTGAATAGAACGCTTACATCAGAGCCGCTATTAGCTTGAGCGGCCTGATTTGCAGCGGCATGACGTGGTTATCACGAGAAATTACTCATAGCAGTCATTGCATTAAAACAATAACGATGATGTGTTTAAATCCGTGAGTAAGGTACTCGGCTCGTGCTTTCTACAATATCAAAACAAGCAGGGCTCTCACCAAGCCGGGCCCCACCAAGGCAGCCGTCGACGTGCGTTCCTTTTTGCCGACAGCGCAGCCACCATTCTGTTATGAGACGACTGACAGATTTCGCGAAATCGACGGCCGGCCCCGACGAACAGAGCACAAGGGTACAGTCGCGAGCACGCTTAGCGTTAACACGGGAGTGCGTGCAACACAGTGCTGCCAGCGACGCCTACCTACACCTACGCGAAGCTCGTCGCATACGCAGTGCGTTAGCGGCGAGCCTATTTCTCAAGTGCGCCCTACGTCATCTGATTTCCCTTTCTCGAAGGCGCTCACCGATGAAGCGATATGCGCGATAGGAAAATTACCACGCCGCTAACGCACCGCGCATGCGCCAAACCTCGCGTGTGTGTAAGTATAGGCGTCGCTCATAGCACTGTGCGGCCCGCGGTCCCGTGTTTACTATAAGCATGCTCGCGACTGTACTTCTTGTTGAACGCACATTTCTTGCGTGGTTCGTGACCGATCGCAGATGAGCACGAAATAGTAAAAAAATATATATACAACGAAATTCGCTGTGAGAGCCGCAGCCTTATCAGAAAGCTGGCACTCTAGGCGGAGCGACACCGTGTGTTGTCGAAAGAGCCGGTTTGTGCTATTTCTGGCGACCAGTCATACATTGGTCCGCCTTATGAATACCTTACTAAGTGATTACGGGATACAGGACAGACCAGCTGTGTCAAAAAAGTGAGCCATATTTGACAGTGTGGTTCATACCACACGTGTACTTCATTTTGGTTTTGCTGGTGCATGCGCGTTCAGAAGCGATTCGCAGCGTTTCTTAACACGTGCTCAGTATGCGTACTTTATTGCCTCACTGCTTCTTTAATATTTATATTCAGTGTAGTATCAGTGCAAAGGAAAAATAAACATGAAGAAAATCCAGCTAGTCATAGTGTGACATAACGTAACTGTATCTCATTTTTATACGCTTGTGACGGTATGTGACATTCCAGCACTTATGTGAACACTTTATTCGCCATAGTCCAGCCGAGAGGAGGCCACACCACCAGCAGACCTTCTGGCCAATGCCGCGTTTGTATTCTGATACATGGAGCTCATAGGGAATTGAGCGACTCGCATGATTGAAGAGGTCCGATCATAGATATTACCCAGTACCTGGAGCATGAAGTCAGGCAATCCACCAGCCATATCAATGACGTTAGAAAAGTAAAAAGTTGGGCGAGTTGGTATTGGTTCATGATGAGCAGAGGGGCCCGATAATACGGCACACGAAGAAAAAGATGGACACGGGACCGACGCGCTATTAGCAACTGAAATATTTTTATTCAGGAAAGACATACTTTTGCCACATGCAATCATATCAAGCCCAACGAATGGACAAAAAAAACTAACATGCCTACGCCATGATGTTATCTCTCTTTGCGAAGTTCCGCCTGAAAAGCGCCCAGTGGTGAGGGATGAAAGGCGTCATATCTGAATCACATAGGCAGTGAGAAATGGAAACAGGGCAGATGACAGATAAGAAAGAAAACGACCTTCGGAATGAAAATGGGCTGATGGTCTGCTTCTGACAATGGCCTGCCTTTGGTTCCTCGTTTTCCAGGGGTAAAGGTTGGTAGCAGACAGTTCTTGGAATTCGACTTCAGGGTCCTCGGCCATCATTATCATCAAAAAACTTGCTTCGTCATTACCCTGCACTTTAAGGGCACAGGGTGAATATTTTCCCGGGGCAACACGAGAATATCTTTTGCCGCCGCAACAAAACCTATAAATGTGCAACTAAACTCAAAATAAATGCACAGAACCGCGTCTCCATGCGCGTCTCAAACACATAAGGCAAGTGGACTCGGTGTATGCTGCGCGTATTACAAAAAAATTCACCGTGTGCCTTTAGGTAGCCAGACTACTTTTCTAAAAACCTGCTAAGCTCAGAGAAACTACCAGTTTCGGTTTCGGAAAAATTCACCTTGGGCAGAAAGCTCAGGTTGTGCACCACCTGAGAAAAGGGGGCTTGGCTGTTCCTCACTTAGTCTCGAAAACCTGGTCATGTTGGCTCAATCAAAAATGCGGAAAAATGTGTGGGGCAGCTGATATTGTTAAGGAATGCCTTATCACTCCAACAAGCAAGAAAACCGAAATTTGTGTTTGTTTTTATTTATACCCTGCCCTGTTTCCTTAAAGGGGCCCTGCAACACCTTTCTTAGTTATATTGGAATAGTCTCATTATTGACGTATGACTCTTCACGAGTCATATGCCGCAAAAAGTTTTCGAATCCGTCAAGTCTAAGTGGTGTTACCAAATTATAGAGATCACGTTCCGCAGCTTTCTCCCTCAACTCAACTCCGCGAGCGCGCGGAAAGCTAGGCAGCGAGTCGACGGAGGGAGCGCAGAGGAGCGAGGCTCCGCCCAAGAGCGCCGGCGGAGTTTTTTTCTTCATTTTTTTCTCTCTGACGTCTGGGCGCAACAACGTGGTCTGTGCCGCCACTTCCGGTCGGCTTGCGTCGTTCTCGTCGAGCGGAGTCGATCGCACTGTGTATCGCGCGTGCTTGAAAACTGCGCGTCGGTTTGGTAATGTTGGGTGTGCACCTCGAACGCCGTAGTGTTTTCATCGCTCTGCCAACCATGGAAGCAAACGTGCGCGCTCGTTTGGAACGAATGACAGCTGAGATCGGTTTCGGCCCATACTCCGATACACCGCCTCGTAAGACGGCACTGGCAGACGACCCCGAAGCGCCGCCATTACCGGATGCCAGCATTGTTATCGGAGACACGCTGCGCCCCTGCCTCGGTCGGTCGTGAGAACGTGCCGACGATGCAGTTCTCAGCTGACGAGGCAACACTCGAACGGCTGCCACTCTCAACGGCAACCGGCGATGGTCAAAAGCACAGAAATATTCACGTTTTCGGCACTGCGCATGGCGAAGAAAACGGAACGACGCAACTACGAGCAAACGAGCTGTCGGTGAGACCGGAAGTGCTAATATTAATGTTTTTTCGGTGTTTTTAACGCGATAACATAATATAAACATACATATTATCTACTTATTGAGCTCAAAATTAACAACGAAAGTAATAATGAGGGTGTTATCGTGATTATAACATCAGCCAATGGTAGAACTGCCGACAATCGCGTCATATTTTGCGGACTAATACATCATTTGTCGAGAGAAGAGGGAGCGATTTTCAGCTGACTTTGAGAATTTATTGTAAATTCCAGGCCGTGCGCATCGCTATGATATTTGGCTCGCGTGTTCTCGGGAGCCTCGACTACCGATCGGCAGCGCTTTTTGAGCATGCTCGAAAAGTGTTGCAGGGCCCCTTTAAGTAATTACGGGACAGGTCCAGCTAAGTAAATGTGAAAGCCAGACTTGGTGCCTCATTTAGGCGATTAGAGCTTGCACCAGAACCATCGACTTTGTACCAGTTATAAGTTTTACGACATTTTCTTTTTTTTTTGGGGGGGGGGGGGGGGAATATTAAGAAAACCGGAAGTGAGTACCGAGTGGAAGTGCTTGGAAGAGAAAGAAGAGTGTCATTCGGTGCCTGTAACACTAGTAGCCCAACGTTAACATTAAATGTCGAGTTCAGACCAATATTAATGATAACTAACAGACAATAATGCCAAGCAAAGTATAGGAGATGTTATTTGTAATAATTGGCATATACATTCCAATTATTACAAATAACGTCTCCTATACTTTCCTTGGCATTATTGTCTGTTAATTCTCATTATTCTTGAGTCTAAGAATAAAAAACGAGCCCTTAAAAGCCATCTTCTTTCCTGAGTTCAGACCAAAGTATAGGAGATGTTATTTGTAATAATTGGGATATACATCCCAATTATTACAAATAACATCTCCTATACTTTCCCTGGCATTATTGTCTGTTAATTCTCAATCTTATTGGGTCTAACGAAGAAAAAACGAGCCCTTAAAAGCCATCTTCTTTCCTGAGTTCAGACCAAGCCTACTATATTTAAAGGCACACTAAAGAGAGGAGCGATTTTTCTGATAATCGTAAATCACTCCTTCACAATTCCAAAATCCCCACGCTTGACGCGAGGAGACGCTTAGTAAGCGAGAGAACGCGCAAACAAGGCGCCACCTCGAAATTCTAGCAACAAACGTCGGGATGTTTTAGATTTTGACGGCATCTGCTTGGTCCTAAGTGATTCCCAATCAGTAAAAATGACGTACATTCTCCTCTGAGAGGAACATAGACTTAACATAGCAAGTTTCTGGAAATTTCGTAGAACCATTGTCGCCATCATATGAAAAATACACTGAAATTCGTGACGTCACGTGACACGGCGCGAAATTTAATAATGAAACTTTGACCTTGATTTTCTCTTCTCTTAATAAACCTATGATGGGGAAATTAACATTAAATTTCTGAGAGTACAATTTATAAATCCAAAATAATTAATTGTTTAACTTTAGCGCCCCTTTAAAGCTTCTTTTTTACTTGCCACTAAAGTTTACTTCAGGGAATGCAACACGCACTTCCTTAATCAAAAGTGACAGGCAGGCACTGGCTCCTGGACTTGGCTTCGTAGTGACAGTGGTGGAACTAATTTACTCGCGAGCTTGCGCCAAGGTGGAACTTCGGCCGTTCTGTTGCCTGCCGGCTCGGAAATAATTATTTTCGCGTCAGGTAACACTTTTTCCCAGGGCCGCCGGGCAACTGCTTCGCTTCGTCGATGCACCAGAGTTGTTGTTTGCTGTTATTGTAAATGAGGCCTGCGCCGAAGGGATTCCTAAGACTGCGTTTTTTTTTTTTAGCGTGTGCGGCGTCATATGTGTTGACGCAAAAGTGTTGATCTAATTGCACAATACTAGTAAAATAAAGAAACGAACACACTGCCTACTTTTTTTTCTTTATCCATTTGTTGTAATGACGAAGAGCAGCCACGGGCTCGGGCGCTCGCACAGAGATGAAGACGGCGATGCTCAGGATTGAACAGCTGGCCCAACGAACGAATGCAGTCTCTGTTCTCTTCATGAGGCTATCTATCTATCTATCTATCTATCTATCTATCTATCTATCTATCTATCTATCTATCTATCTATCTATCTATCTATCTATCTATCTATCTATCTATCTATCTATCTATCTATCTATCTATCTGTCTGTCTGTCTGTCTGTCTGTCTGTCTGTCTGTCTGTCTGTCTAGAGATGGACTGATATCGTAAAAGCAAAACTATTTACAGTGCTGCACGCTCTACTCTCTCTTTACGAAATTGAAGAGCGCTGAATAAAACCTTCGCCATTGTTTTTACAAGTTTACTTAGAACCTACGTTTACTTAAGGCAGGGACTCTCGATGAGCACAAAGAAGAGCGCTTTTATAGACTAAGCTTCACAACTTATGCAGTCACCATCGTCCGGTAACCCGGTATTACACAAAATCTATAGCGCATACCGAATTCCCGGGCACGCTAAAACTTTCTTTTGTGGTCCAAATGAGTGTTTCACTTGATGCAAAGTTTGCGTTTATGCAATTGAAGAGACGCAGCCTACAGTTGGGCAGCTCGACACAGAGCTCGCGTCGCGTGGTCCTTACTCAGCATTCCGTTTCTCTCGCTCTGCACGTAAATATGTAAATACGCAACTGTTTACGTATTTACATACAATTTACATTGCCGATAGGCAAAATGTAAATATGCTTCGAGATCGTTCGCCAGCTACACTGAGTCATGCGAATCGCATCGTGTCAGACGTGGACGTGGCAATATCACGAATATGAAATGTGATGTCTTGCTGCCTTGCAGAGAGCAGAATTTCTCCGAGCGCTTTGCTCAGAGTGAATGATGACACACACGTCCGTATATTTGGGGTTTGCTGTCTTAGTAGCCCTGCGACAATGTCACAAGTGGGCTGCGGAGGACTTTTCTAGAATGAGACCTCGAACCAACGGTGCGGAGCGTACGCATTGGACGAAGCACTGAGATTCGCTGTAATAATGCAAAAGGCATTGGGATCGATAAGCAGCCCCTCCACCAGATGTCGAGTGGTTTTGACGGTGAATAAAGCAATCGCGTCCGGTAAAGATGAAACACTTTATTAGGCGAAGTTGTGTCCAGAAAAATAATGACAATCAAAGTGCAATAATACGGTAGACACAGTCGTCCCACGTCGAGTAATCTGATCAGCGGCGAAATGCGTCAGCTTTTATAGATGCGTCACAGTACCATATTTACGCGATTGTGGGTGGATCCATTTTACCTAAATTTGAAATCGGAAGTTGGGGGGTCGACTTACAATCGAAATCAAAACTAGTTTCGGTTGTAATGTCGACTTACAAGCGAAACCGAAACAAACGAGAAATCAGGCCCGCTTCGGCATGGTTACGACATTATGTTTACGTTGCGGCTCTGCTTGTACCATATACCGTATTTTCTGGTGTACAACCAGCACCTTCAGCAACGATTCGCGGAGAATTTTCTAAAAACAATTCCCGCGTATTGCCGCGACGCTACCTTTTTTGCATAGCTTTGAAGCGCCGCCGTGAAGCTACCTTTGCACACCGGAATTCGAGTTTGTTTTCGTCAGCGATATCGTAAATAAATTTCCTTTATGAAATGCGCTCGCGTTTTTTTTTTCATGCCATTTTAGGGGGTCGACCTACATGCAAGTGCATCTACAATCGTGTAAATACAGTACATTCTAGTATTATCACTGATGCTCGCGTGCAATCTGGAAGATACTCACAGACACATCGAGCATGCAATGTTTATCACTCGGCGCCATTCACGAAGCGGCATGCAAGTTGAAGCGAGGCCTGCGTGGAGCCTTAAAGCGCGTCCCAGGAAAATGGAGAAGACGTCCCCCTTGAAATAAAAAAAAGTAAGTACGTATGTTAGTAATGCTAATAGTAATTGTTGGCGTTTTATGTCCCAAAACCACAATATGATTATGAGGGACGCCGTAGTAGAGGGCTCCGAACATTTAGAACGCCTGGAGTTCTTTACCGTGTACCTAAACCAAAGTACGTGGGCCTTTAGCATTTCCTCTCCATCGAAATGCGGCCGCTCCGACCCGGATTTTACACAGCGACCTTCGGGTCAGCAGTCAAGCACAATCCGCCTTTTTTCACGACGCCCCGGCGCATGCGCTCTCCCCTAGCGGAAAAGTCGCGAAACGTCTCTTCCTCTCGCAGGCTTTGCTTCTGGCAATACCGGTTGTACCGGCCCCTACCAAACCACTACCAACAGGGCAGAGGGGAGCACAGGAAAATGAAAGAGGCGGATTAACCACTAGACCACCGCGTCGTGTAGACTAGATGCAAAATAAAATGAAGAAACGGTAAGCGTCTTTGTTCTTTTTGTCCGAAGGAAATCATCCAACTACGATAACACGGGCGCTTCAAGATGAATAACTAGAAGATAAACTGCATTTGGATGAGCAGTACGCATAAGAAATTGTGCAAAGTAACTATGAATCCCTAGATCGAAGCTTCTTCATCCATATTTGTAAGAAACCTGATAATGACAAACAGGTGCAAGGAATAGAGAGAAATAAAGAGGGGCATTAAAAACCTTGTATGCATAAGTATACATTACAAAAACAGAAAGCATGTTTTTCTGGTAATAGGTAACGGAAAACTTTACAAAATGTTATTTAGCTGGAGTGTAGCACGACACAAGAAGTTACACATTCCGGGAAAATGCCGCAAAAGAAATAAAATACCCGGAGCTGGGGTATTTTGGTATTTTGTTATGTATTTTTGTTATGAAGAAAATTTTCTGTTGTGTTTTTCTTTTTGTGGTATACACAAGCGGGATCCGGCGCACCGTTATCTTCTCTGGACACCACATATGCATTACGATTTTTTGTTGCAGATAAAATATTTTTTTATGAAAGAACGCGAGCAAGAAGAAACGCGTGCGTTCTAGACGACGCACTTTTGAAAATTTGCGATCACGCAACCGAGAAAACACCGCCGTAATTCACTAACACCGGCTCAAAAAAAATAAAAATAAAAAAGAAACGAGCGGGTTCGGGTTTCGGATTTCCGGGGCGTTCGGCTGCCCGTACACGTGTTTCAGTGACGTCATCATGAGGAAACCGCTCAGTGCTTGGAGGATGGAAAATATGAACGAGAAAAGAGCCACGTGCGGCTCGATTGACGTCATGAAGCAGGAATGAAGAAACAAAGTGGGAGAGGGCATAAAGTTTCCAACAATATTTAATAGAGGAAACTCTGGCGCTAGTGTCTACGGGAGCTGCAATGCGCAGTAAGCTGTAGCGCTCCCGCTGTGCAGGCGAAGCTGTATCTATGGCAGCACCGCCAAACAAGTGTGCATAAGAATAAGTGACTTCATTTCAAGCAATTTTTTGTGGGGTCCTTCAGGCTAAAAGCTGCTGCAAAGAATGTGAGAGCGCCTGAAAGGCCCTCTATTACCGCCCGACAGTCATCGCACATGATGATGATTAAAACTTATTATAACCAGCTCGTGTTTACAAAATAAGTGTTGCTTGCATAGAGTTTAGAGCGATAGAAAACAATGGGCATCACCTCTCCAGGTTAGAACTGATGAATTAAAAACTACCCCGAACCAAGCATCCTCCACCAACACGCTTTTTTCTAACAGATCACGTGACGAGGCGATACTGCGAGAGATAAAATGAAGGAAATGACATCGACGTCATCAGAGTTCGCTGCCGCGGCGTAATAGTCTCTCTTAGTTGAACTCTTCAACCGTGCACCTGCACTAGAGAGCGTTTCAAGGAAAGAACAAGCGAATAAAGGAACACGAAAAAGCATTTGCGAATCCAGCCAGTCACACGCTTTTACGTCTCGTTATCTCGCTTGTTTGTGCACAAACATGAAGATTTCTTTATTTTTACGTATCAGCGTAACTGCATAGGGCGAGCAAATCGAGTTCTAAATATAGAAAGCGTTCGTATCGATTTTATCATCGGCCTGCGCCCTTTATTTTTTCATGACGGTCTCTAAGTGAATTTGTCGCGTTGTTACCGCATGGAGATGAAGTAGCACCGGGCGCCTTTCAGTAACTTGTCAAAAAGGGATGGCCACAATACGCCCTAATCATGGCGTGTTCTTCTCAAGTTGCCGCCTCAGTCTTATGTGGTTTTTTTTTTTCATCGTCTTTCTGTGCTGCTCCCTTTCGCAGAGTTCGGAAATATTGTTCCTGAAGCGTCCAAATAGCAGGGCCTGCCTTGTTCGTAAATTGACAGCCCCGCTGAAAGACGTTTCGTGAATACCTCGTTCGGATATGCTAGACGACAAACAAAAAATGCCATTGTGTGCCTTAAAAGCGCTACTAGAAAAAGCTACGCTGGCGCGTGCTTGCCAAATTTGAGCGGCACGGCGCTTACATATAGCCAGTGTCACGCTTAAACCGAACACACCAGCGTAGTTAGGGAGATCCTGACGCCGCTGTGCGTAAGCAAAAACTTTACGCGGCGTCATCTTTTATTAAGGCGAAAGCCTTGATGCCTCATGAAGCGCACAAATTGACAGTCGTCGTCGGCGGCGTCAACAAGAGTGACGCGAGCATCGGCCCGTGATGACGTCATGATGACGCCATGATCGCCAGAATCTGTGACGTCAGCGCGACACCACTATGACTCATTACCGTGACGTCAAATGATGACGTCATCACATGACCCCATCGCCTGGTCGAAGGTGAGCCGATCACGGAGGCAGTTCAAAACCAGGTGACGTGCAGAAAGCTTTCGGACAGGGCCGGGGGAGCACCAGTACATACGAAAAATAAGTAAAAGATGAATTTTGCCTTCTAGTCGTCCTAGGCGAATGCATAAAGGACCGTGTGAATTTTGCGTTAGGAATTTTATGCTCAATCCTGGCGCATTTTTGCTGTCGACGTAGCCGTCATGCTCCGTATAAAGACTAAGTGCGAAAACATCGCCCCGCACATCTTGTGTTCTATGTGGAGCGAAAGCCTGCGAAGGCAGCCGACGATCGCGGCTCAAGCGGAGAGGTCAAAGCGCCCGCCGTTTACAATCGCGCGAAAGGCGCATGGTAGATCCCTGAGGGGCGGCTCCATGGTTTCGGCAGCAAACTGCGTACTTGTACTTTGATCTGCCGGTCGCGGTGGCGCGCACCCTATCTTGACAGGGTTGAGCAGACGGCTCATACCCTTGCACGTCCTGTGTTATCCCCGTTATGTTTGCGTTAGAGCGATAGACAGCGCGAAGGCTCTATCGCTCGCGGCCGCGGCCGCGTTTGCTTACGCCCTCGTTTTGTTGAGCTACGCCGGGTTGAATGGTAAAGGAGTTCGCTGCTAGTCTCACTTCGCATAAAATTCCCATTTTGTTGCTGTACCATTCATTTCTTCGCCCCGGCGGTGAAACTGTGACATTGTTAGGTACGCAACCGTGAGAACCGGCTTTAGGCGGCGTTAAGATCTATGCATTTGTGTATATGACCTTTTCTTTTCAATAATACAACACGTAGTTATCTGGCACTTTCCACTATGGACTAGTGGTTACCGCGCTCGACTGCTCACCCGAATGCTGCGGTATCGAATCCTGATTGCGGCGGGCGCATTTCGAAGGAGACATTTCGATGAAATGCTAGAAACCCGTGTACTTAGATTTAGGTGCACGTCAAAAGAACCCCAGATGGTAAAAATTTCCGGAGCCCCCCACTGCGGCATCCCTCATAATCGTATCGTGGTTTTAGGACACAAAATCCCAAGAGTTAATATAATTAGTGGTTATCTGAGTATATTTACATCTAAATATATCTCTGTACCGTCAACATTGCCTCCCGACTCCCCAGCACAACAGTCTTGACCTCGTTCTATCTGTAATGTGCGTTCTCGTGACCCCACAGCGAGACAGATCCCCGCAAAACATTTATAACGAATCGAAGTCGACATATAAAAATGCAACCGCAAAACGAATAGGCTGGCTGTCTCAGAAGCACGTGATATCCTAACGATGAGCGCGTCCCATAAGTAAAAAAGAAAATGACGTGCCGTGCGAGAACGAACGTGAGATGGCCTAAATGTCATTTTAATTTAATTTCCCTCCACGCGCAGTCGCTTGACGTCGAAAACAGAAAAGTATATATATATATATATATATATATATATATATATATATATATATATATATATATATATATATATATATATATATATATATATATATATATATAGTGCACTGTTGCAATTGTTTCAAAAGCCGGCTGCCATCAGCACGACGAAACACTTGAGAACAACTAAGCGCTAGCACCCATGTTACCAGGCTCTCGCTCAGCATGTGGTCGCGCGCGCGCGTCTGTGTGTGTGTGTGTGTGTGTGTGTGTGTGTGTGTGTGTGTGTGTGTGTGTGTGTGTGTGTGTGTGTGTGTGTGTGTGTGTTGCACAATCGCGAGGTCACGCACGGCGCCACGACGCCGACGATTTCTGCGCGATTTCGGTTATAATACGGTTGTGGTTGCTGGCGCGTCAACCATTTCCTTTCGACGAAACCACAACCACGCGCGATCGTCATCAACAACGCAGTGTAAGAAAGCAAGAAAGAAATGAAGAAAGAAAGAAGGCCTGCTTGTTTAATATATATCGCGTCTGTCTCTGCTGTGTTCCCCACGTCCGATTATTTCATCTGACGTTATATACCTAATGGTGCCGTCGCTTAATGACCGTTTCCCTAATCGTGCTAAAGTCTTGCTGTGACGTGTTTCTCTGCGGACTGCTCAGATTCGACGCGGTCTACGCAAAAGGTCATCTGTTTGTTCCATTACATTTGTTCCTTGCCTTCTTTTTTTCGTTTATATGTCTAACAGAGCGAAAGACGCCTCTTGTCAATCTAGCGTAACCACTCTCGTGCCTGGTACATCCTTTATTAGTGACAGTAATGGCCCGGCAAGTGTCCCCGCACCCCAAATGGTGAACGGGAAAACACTTTTCTGCACGACTTTAACTGTGGTACTTGTACCAGGTTTTCATTTATAGTTCTGTGCAGGGAGGATGAGATAGTCGACGTGGTTTTAGCTAAGCGTTATTATTCCAGCTAGACCTCCTGCAAGGAATTCTGGCTTAGAAGACGAAAGAGATCGCCTAACGAGATCAGAAGTCACCCGCTAGAAAGACATTGAAGACTCGTTTGTCTGTTGTGACTGTTTGTCTCTGGTCATCGTGTTTTTGCGCAATGAAACAATGCCCACGCAATGACGATGCAGAATTACCGAGCAGTTAAGAAGAAAACGCCAAGTACTATTCATTGTTGACACTAACCAAAGCGGTGTGTATAATCAGATGACGTTCCATTGTGAACAGAGGGCACAGGGAAACAATGCACTGCACTGTAGAAATGAAGCATTATCTTTCAGCATTATGAAAACCGGTGTAGATAAAACAGATTGCAAGTCATGCACGTGTGCTCGACAGTGAAACAAAGTACAACACTCCGGTTTGTACAGTACTGGCGAAACGTTGTTGCGATATCACAGTGCAATGGTAAAGTGACCAGGAAAAGTAATAAATAAGTGAACTAATAAAAGAACTTCAAGCACATTTGCAAAATAACTTTTCAGTTTCATTAGGCTTGTGCGGTGTTTAGACAGAGACGTACAAAACGCTTGAAATGCAGTAGACAATGGTATTCGAGATAACTCGCTAACCAAGTGTTACTTGGGATGTTTAACCTCCTAGTCAACTCCACTGGCGCACTCCGTAATGAACTGGGAAATCTCATCCCCATTATGTTACTCGAATGCTACCACTGAACTAAGAGATACAGAGGGTCAAGGCGAAGGTAAATGCGTTGCCATCATATAGTAACAGCGCTTTTGTCATCACTAAGAAGAGGACACGTGCCGGAAAATACGAAGGCACCCGGATGTCCCGAACAATGGACCCGATTTCACGGTGAGCGAGAAAACGGAACCACGGTTACACGGCATGCCGGTAGAATTGTAAACCTCAACACCAGTACGCACTGAATCTTTGTGCGCAGGCTTCGCACATTCGTGCGACGACAGACACGCTTAACAGCGGGCCTTGAAAAGACCTCAGGTTCTTTCAACAATATATGCCTCGCCGTTCGTGAACACCATTCTTCGCGAATTCTGTGGTGGAAGTAATCCGGAAAGCTGCGAAAAGCGTAGGTACGCTGTGGAATGCCCTCGTGGCTAGGAATATATATACGTACACATATGCCAGCTTACATGCCAGTATACATAAGCTCAAGCTTCCTTGGATCCGGTGATTAATAAGTAATGAGAAGGAAACGTAATAAAAGAAATGTGTGTGCGTGTGTGTGTGCGTGTGTGTGTGTGTGTGTGTGTGTGTGTGTGTGTGTGTGTGTGTGTGTGTGTGTGTGCGCGTGTGTGTGTGTGTGTGAACACAATTACGGTCTTTCATAGAGATCGCTCACTCTGAGGCACACACTAATGCGTTTTTAGGTCGGCTTCTTGGACTGACCTGCACTGGAACCAAGATCCAAGGATGGATTTTGGGTAAGGATATAAGATTTTGCAGTTTGTCGAGCGGGACGTGGAACTATTTTATTTGAGCGCTAAAGCTGGGAAAAATCACACGCAAGGTGTTTGTCTCACTGCACGTTGCCGTCTTGCTTGTCATTTCTATATGTCGCTGCACCTGGCTGGCAGAAATCTGTCCCGTAATTCGGCAGGAACAAGCTAGGTTGGTTAGAAGCCAGTTCTCGCCATGAGGCTGTTATTTCAATGGTGGTCTTGTTGTGATCACATCATCTTTAACCGCAATCCTCTCGAAACATTCCCAAATCAAATTACCTTGGCTACAATGTGAATCATATCTAGAACTTAACTTATCCGGCGTTTCGGAGCACTACGGGAGCGCGGTTGTAAACCCGGGTCATAGATCGCGTGGTATCCCGAGTCGCCCGAACTAGGTCGCGTCAGGCTCGACATAGGGAGCTGACCCGCATTTCTGTAAGCCTGCTTCCACAAGTATGTAAAGTTGAAACGATAAAAAGCTAAAGCTTAGATTCAAAATTTCGCAAGAATGACCTGGACTTGCGCAAGGGAATGAACTGTATGCACCATGAAAAGACGGCCATATTTCGCGAAGGGAATTCAATTTCAATTTCACTGTTTACCCAACGTCATCGTTTGCGGACCACTTTCTTCTTTTCGTTACTATTATTTCGTACTATGCTAAATCTCGTTATACCAATAAAGTCCGCTCGGTCCGACCTTGCCTTTCTATTTTTTTTTTCTGTTCTTTTGTTGTCGAAAAGGCACGCATGCGCGATCTCACACTGCCACCACATTTATCAAGCTTTCCGCTCCAGTTGAAACAACGGAGCACAAGATCGCGGGAGCTATAAATAGCCCCGCTTCTGGCAGCGGTAATCACGTGGGCGACAGAAATGCGACTCCATGCGGGCCAACCATGAAACGCCGGACAAGGTCATAAAAAAAGAAAGAAAAAAGCGCGACCATGCATACGCTCGATGCTACGAGATGCGGGCACCCACGCACGTCATGGCATAAATGATCGCGCGAATCCGCATCCGTCGTTTTAATCCAACTTTCTTCCCACGTCCCACTTTAGGGATTATGCACTACCCTGTTTCACGCACCGTTCGCCTTTTAAGTGCTTCCTCTCTCTTAGTTCGGTATTTCAATCCGCTTTCCCAAACAAGTAGTGCGCGTAGGTCCGTTGAATGTCGTTGTCTGTTTTCAACTGCTTATTTATCTTCATCCTGATATTCGTCTCCAGCATTTTTCACGCTCCTCACACTCATTTCGGGATGATTTCCCTATTTATATCCGTCATCTTGAGCGCATTCTGACGTTTCATCCCTATTCTTTCCCTCGTGCGTGAAACTATGGCGCCCGCTTCTGTTCTTTTTCGGGAGTGTTCTTCCCGTCGCTTCACCCTCTTCCCCAATATCTGTATACACCTTATGCCCTTCCCTAACATCATCGGACGTTTCCTTCTTTCCCTATCGTTTTTATAAAGCCACGTTCTTATATTGCCTGCGGTTTCTGTGACGTAATACACTACTTTCCGTTTTTTTTCCCTATTAATCTGTGTTCTTCGTTTTGAGCTCGTAAATGATTGCTACTACGAGCTTACGTATACTTACTTTTCCCCATGTTACCGATCTTTCTCATTCCACAATGCGAAAATGACGGGAAAGAGAGCTGCGGGTGCGGTTGGCTCCGGAAAATTTCCGCACTTCGGCCTACTTCTTGGGGCTTTCCTTTTCCCCTATTCCCTTACCATACAGAGGGCGGGAACAGGGGGTGGTTGGGTGTCACTCAGTTTACGCTGCTTTCCGTCCCATATACTCCCCATTTTCCCTATTCCATATTTTTGGGGTCATTCTGGTCTGGCCAAGCACCACAAAGGAAACTGGGCCATTGATCCACTGATCTTGATTTATTTCACTCATACAAAACCACCAGCGCCTTCTCCCCATTGGGAAAAGTCCTATTTCTATGTGTTTTAGTAGACTTCAAGACATCGTCGGTTTTGTATTTTTTAATGCAAGAATGCACTGCATGTCGGGCAGTGTTCATCATTTCATTTGCCTAGAGAAAAAGAGAAAAAAAGCATGCAAAGATAAGACAGTGATGTCACCCAGAGAAGACCTTCAGTTGGCTACCTTGTATTTGGGCAGGAGAAATTGGCTGCCTTTAAAACTGTGGATGGAGCCTAAAAGCATTATAAGTATCTGACTTCTCAGTAAATACTCGGTAAGTATAAAACAACGCGAAGCAGACGGAAGCGTGGAAGCAACAAAGGAAGCTACAAGTGCTCGTTGTGTCTCCTTCTTCGTCCGCGTTCTTTGCGCTGCTTTAACCATCATGGAATTACAAGTATAGTTACATATAAAAAAATAATTGACACGTATGAACAGAACCCAAGAACACATACGCAATGATGACGCAAAAAAAATATCCACAAACGCTAAGCCCAACAAAGACTCAAACCCCCCTTTTTTCAGTCTTTCTTCAGCCGCGTTCTTATCCTCCACATATTCGCAGTTGAAGTCCACTGTTCGATATCAGCAGCGTCCCGGCACTTCCTGGGATATAGAAAAGGCAAATCAGAGACGGTTCCAAGGCCGGCAATATTCTTTATTCCACAACAAAAGATATGCACGCCTACGAAGGTTCTTTGTAAGCGCCTTTGCCTGCATTACGCTGTCACTCAGGCCTAAGTCTTGTTTTTTTTTTTTTTTTGAACAGGTTATAGCGCGCGCCACGACCTTGACTGCTCACCTGCTTCGGCATTCTATTACGTCGAGACCCGCTTCGAAGAGAGCAGGGCTAAAGTTGGCGTATCTGCAGCACTCGATGAAATTCTGGGCTGCACTTTGTAAGGCCGATAGACTGGTCTATAAAAGCCGTACTGAAGTACACTGAAGTGTACTTCAGTGTACACAGAACGGGAGTGTACTGAAGTACACTCCCGTTCACATATACTCGCGTTTACACGTCCACTAGCTCCCATATTCGACCATTACCGCTCACACCCACTCAACCTCGCCGCGTCTCATTGGGTCTCATCTGTCTCTCACACTGGACGTTTTGTATGCATTCGCATCTAAGATGATCTCTCATATATTCGCGTTATATCCGAACGTGCAGATTTGCAATGAATATTAGGGACAAACCGCGGATGTTAACACTCGTGCAAGAGAGATGTCCTATGTATGTGTTTTATATGCGACGTCGGGACCGCGGAAAAAATTTTCGAAGTAACCGAATGTCGAATTATCGAAAGTATCAAGAAAACAATAAACAAGTGTCTATTACATCAATGCATTTGCCTTTTCTTGATGAATACGTAAATTCATGGTACATATATGGCATATAATTAAGAGAAATGTAAATGCCGCAAATTTATTTGTGACTTCGTGCCCCCCTTCCTTATTACGTACCGCCACCACCCACGCGCACGTGATCATAACATTTTCGCCGGAAAAATGATCGGCAAATGAGCGTTCATTCATCATAATGCCGCAACCGAATTTTATTCTAGCACGTGGACTGCGGCTGAAGCTCTTCATCTTCAACAGCTTCCACTATGTTCGAGTTGCGTGACAGTGCGTGCGCATTGCCCGAATTCAAAACGAAGCTACCGAGTGCCGCATCCGCTGCGGACGAAAGCGTGGTTGCTCAATTAAGACGGGATCATAGCGTCAACGCAGTTCCGAAGGCGCGCGCGCGGCCTGCGCCCACAGTCGAAACGAAACTGCTCGGCACAGCATCCGCTGCTGAATAAACCTGGCTCGCTAATGCACAATAATGGGTGGCGACTACGCACTTCTAAAGGGACGCGGTGAAAACGAAACTATTGCTTGTCGCAGCTTTGACCCGCAGTTGCCGCAGGCGCTATGTACGCGATCATAGATATATCGCCCACGCAGTTCGCGTATGCCGAGTGAAATCGAAGATGAAGCAAGTGGACCGCAGCCGTCGAAATGGTTAGATCGTAGATGACGACCACGCCTTTACGAAGGACCGCAGCCGTTTGAGTTGTTCACGAACGCCGTTTTCTCTCCTGTGAGTCGAGCATTTGTGGCGCTTCGTGCTTGGCGCGCTCCGAGGATCGTCCGAATTAACCGGGTTGCGGTCAAATATAACCGAATTAAC
Organism: Rhipicephalus sanguineus; assembly: GCF_013339695.2. Lineage (NCBI taxonomy): Eukaryota > Metazoa > Arthropoda > Arachnida > Ixodida > Ixodidae > Rhipicephalus > Rhipicephalus sanguineus. The sequence continues at coordinate 34,004,408 of NC_051183.1, read as the reverse complement.
GAGAGTTCAATACAATTAAACAATGCATAAGCTTGCCAGGACCAGAGAACACGTCCGAATTATCCGATTTGCCGAATTAACGGGGTGCGAATTAGCGACCTTTTACCGTATAAGCTTTCATTTTCGACGACTGACCAAATAGCAAATGTATGACGCGCCTATTTGCTAACTGCACCTTCACTGTTTATGCCAGGGGTCTCAAACTCACCTCAGCTTACGAGCCGCAGTCACGTAAATTTACTCCCGCAAGGGCCAGGGCACATTGACGTAGGTAAGAGTGGGGGGGCGGGTAGGAATAGTTTGTACAAAATTCCAGCTGGCGTTGCCATGTGAAAGACCTTTCCCATATTTCATAAATGGGGTCATTTCTGAAGGGGATTTTGTGCCAGGATTCCAACGACATATCTACCTCCAAAATGACTCAAATATGGATGACGGTTCTGAGAGTTTGTTTCCCTGTTAGGTATCCATGTCCAGCAATCTGGGACATAGAGTACTGCGGCAAAGTCGACCCTAAGGGGAAGCGCTCGGCGTAACGCTATGGAGAGCGTTCTTTAAAAATTGATTACTGAAGAATGCCTTAATTTTCGCAAATTGCACTTAAGGGACTTAACGCTGACGACGTTCTTATGCTGTACATCGCGATTAGTTTGAATTCGACGGCTGGATGTTTTTCCCGAGATACTTTCGTGGATCCGTCGAAAATGCATGGGGTGATATTTCAAAAGTTAATTGTAGCGCAACGATCATTTATTCGCTAAATGCACTCTAGTGGCATGTACAGTACGACAACCTTTCCATGTGCTTGCAGTTTGGTATGATTGCGCTGGCTGGATTTTTTTCCAGTAGAGTTTTTCTAAAGCCTACTGCGGGAAAGCAGCCCTACAGGGGTAAAAAAATGCCTGTCGCTAAATTGATGAGAAAGTGCATGTTGATCACGTTAAAACTCAGAAAAGTCTGCAGATGTGATGCACATTATCACGCTGACGTATAGGATATTCGTAATAGTAATAAATAATAACAAAAAATCTAACAATTTATTTGAAATTTATGGGCGCAAGCTCATAGTGTAGAAGCACATGTATAGTATAGACGGTATTTCAAGGTATATAGTTACGATAAGACGATAGATTATAATTTCATATAATGGATTTCTACTGTTCATTTTTATCGTTGATTAGTAATCATGATTAATTACTATCATTTAATTATACGCAACCTAGTGTTCAGTGCTGTCAAACGAAAAGTATCCGAAATGGCGATGTAGCGTTTTAATAATAGCACTGACATCTATATTTATTTAGTAATCATGGTATCTATCTATCTATCTATCTATCTATCTATCTATCTATCTATCTATCTATCTATCTATCTATCTATCTATCTATCTATCTATCTATCTATCTATCTATCTATCAAGCCGCCTACGACTTTGTGCGCTCTTGTCCGTTTCGTTACCGGGATGTGCACCAAAATTGGTGTGGCATCACGTGACTGCATGACGAACATAAATGACAGGTCATAAGCTCAAAATCTTGATATGCATATCATGAACGGTATCAATTACATGCCACGGTCTTGTCTTCTCGTTGCCGTTTCGTTAAATTAATGTATACCAAAATTGGTAAGGCGTGACAAGAGTGTATGACGAACATAATTGACTGGTCGTAACGCGCAAGTCATGATATACACGTCATATACAGTCATGATATACACGTCATATACAGCACGGACGCTCGCGGCCGTGTCATTAAATGAATATGTGCCAAAATTCGTATGGCGTGACATTTCTGCATGATGAACATAAATGACAGGTGGTAATATCAAAATCATAAAATGCATGTCATGTATAGCATGACTAACATTCCACGCTCAGGGTGCGCTCGCAACGGTTTCGCTAGTTTGATAGATACCAAAACTTGTATGGTGCGACGTGACTATATGCCGAACATAAATTGGAAGTAATAACATTAAAATCATGACATGTATGCCATGTACGGCATGATTTACATGCCACGCTCATGGTGCGTTCGCGGCCGTTTCATTCATTGGATATATACCAATATTGATATGGCATGACATGATTGTATAAAGAACATAAACGACAGGTCCTAACATGCAAATTGGGACATGCATATCATGTACGACATGACTATCAGCCAACTGGTATGAGGCCCTTAGGTGTCTCATCAAACGCGAAAATTGACTGCCGGCGTCTTCGAGATTTGGCGACATGTGACTATACTTCGCGAGACCGGCGACGGCGTCGAAGGATGCAAAAAAAGTAATTGAGGGTCTAGAGTCACGTGATACTCACGTGTATATGCGCATGCCTGTGTACGTCGCCAGATTTTGAGACATCGTAGTGGCGACATCGAAGGACATCGTTGCTTGGTCAAGGCGGGCCAGTCACGGAGGCTCTGCAAAACCTTGTGAGGAGCAGAAAGCTTGTAATGCCTCCGACCATGGAGGCATGTTCAAAACCACCTTTAAGGGAAGCTGTAGAGGTTTTAGAATTCGGTAAAACATTGTTGTTAAAAAGGGCCAACATTATTGACGACGATGACGTAATTGTTTCCACTGTTTTGGCAGCAGGAGCTTTAAAATACGCAAAAGAAAAGTTCGTCTTGCTCCGCCCACGCGAACGCGCCGAAAGTAACCGGAACTACGTCATCGTCGGTAGCTTTGGCGGAGCCACGTAGCACAGTCGTATCTTCAACCGTGACCTCCGTGACTAGTTCCGGCTGCGCGCGCTCGTGGAACTGATCGCAAGGCCATGCTTTCTTTAACTGTGCTGATGTTGCCGATGACACGGCACGCCGAAGATGTCGTCACCGCGTTCACTCAGCATCTCAAGAAGCCCTGCGGCTGCAGCCGCGGTTTTTCCCAAGAAATGCTATTTGCGTTCACTTCTGTGAAATATTACATTGGTTTTCGAATGTAGCAGGTATCAAAGTATGATTACACACTCCAAAGTCATTTTTTAAGTGCTTCAGCCTCCCTTTAAGTTCAGAAAGCTTTTGAATGTTACGGTGGAGGGGAGGATCAGCCCGTCGACCGAGAATAAAAAGAACAAGAAAATGGCTTTCGCCTTCGAGTCGTCTTAGGTGATTGCATAAGGAACCCTTGAGATTTTCCTGTTCAGACAAGCACACCTATTCGGTGCCTTTGAGAACGCTGTCCCTCATCTTCACAAATTCAGTCATGCGATACAACCAATAAGCACTTCACAAAATTCAGAGGGCAGTACTAACATTTATTAGTCCAAAGTCGCCGACATGGGTCACTGGGGGGCAAAAAGATACGACCCGTTGAACACAACCACACATTTATGCTTCGTCGTTAACGCGGGAGTGTCACACACTAAGCTTCGCCGAAATTAGGCTTGGGAATGTTCTATTGCAAGCATAAGTTAGTCCGTGCGTAATCTGGAAAAGTTTACATGCGCATAGCATGCGCATGTGAACTTTTCCAGATTACGGACGCTATTGCTTCGCGATGAGGTATTCCAGTTACAACGGCGGATGTTTATTCCGCCCCTCCGATCTTGCTTCTGCTCCCTAGGCTGTCTTCTGGCGCTACTGTTGCACGTGAAATATTTCAATGTAGTGCATTTTACTTCGTGGGATACGAGTTAAACAATTTATTCTCATGGTATCAGGAATTCAACGCAACAGCGTTAAAGAGTTCGTTTCGCAGAAATTCCGGTGTCGGCGTCGGTGTCGGTGTCGACGTCGGTGACGGCGTCGCTGGTTGTGAGCGAAAAATGATGCCTCTTGTCCGTGACCGAAAAATCGAGAAAGACGCAAATAAATTAAATAATAAAAAACTTCGTGTTCGAGTGAGAATCGAACCGAGGCCGTCTGATACAAACAGGTAATCTACCGCAGAGCCACGCTATTTCTTGAAACGTCTTCGACAAAAAAAGAACAGTACATGAATATTCGAGAAAGATGCAAATAAAATAAATAATTAAAATCTGCGGGTTCAAGTGAGAACCGAACCCAAGCCGTCAGCGTGGGAAGCACGTGTTCTACCACCTGTTCTACTGCTTCGAAAAAAAAAAGAACACTATATGAATGTCATGTAGTGGAAGGAGTTTCTTTAACGCATGCAATATTGCGTGGCAGACGCGTAGAATCGTGCCAGGCGTCAAAAGATGTGAATTACACGATGAGTGGGTGTTTTAAAGGCCCACCCGTTACAAAGCTCTGAGACATATTTAAGCGTCATCATCGTCAGCAAAAGCATCAACACACTGAACAGCTGCGTAAGTTCGCGTGTTCCCGTTAAAGCTAAAGAAACAATCCCGGTAAAGCTAAAGAAAAAGATGGCTGATCCCTCTGTCATAGGAATCGGTATAACACGAAAGTGAAACGTGTCGTCACAGTAGCAGTTGATTGTTTATAGTGCATAGGTATGTGAGAGCTTGTACAATGTCTACTGTTGTTTGGGAGACATAGCACCGCTTGATGTGGACACACTCACGTTGACACCTAGTGGCACATCACCGCACCTACGACTAACGCCCATGATCATGATTTAACCCTAGCTGCAGCTGAAGTTCTTAACATATATGTGGACGCATATGGTGAATCCCGTGCATATATGGCATCAACGGGCACATAATAAACACTGAAACTTGATATGCACTCCGTCAAAACGCCGTGAAACGAGAAGAGAAACGCTACGCGCATCGTGTCTTCTAGCTTGGCCGTTAATTCGCACAGGGCGAGCGGGGAACGCGTTGCGACAGCCAGGCGAGCGTCGGAGAGCGACGGATGCTATGAGCGAGGCTCGGGCTAAAGCCACCCCGCGGTGTTTAAAACGTTGAAGAAATTACATTTCCAGTGTAAACACACAATTCGAGTTTACACTGGAAAAAACGGCGCGTTTTTTTTTAAACCTGGTGGCACACATCTCACCGACCCGTTATATAGAGGACGCCCATAGCATCGATCCAAGAGCACTGAGAGAGGGAAGTGTGAAAGATAAAAGGCGCGTTCATGTAGCCTCCGTCATTTGTTTGGCGGTAGCTCAGTGGGCTAAACTCCCGCCAGCCATCGTCGCGGACCGAGAGGTCATGGGTTCGACTCCTGCCATCAAAACTTATTGACAGTTTCTTTTTTTTGCCATTTCATGGCCTTCATTTTGCCGACGTATTTCAGTGACGGAAATACGTCATGAAAGTCTCAGTGGACCCCGGCATAAAACACTTTCGTGTTAGAAAAGAAACAGGAATCCGGTGGTTGTGTTGCCGTTCTTGCACACAATAACGCACTAATTAACAGTAACGGCTTCCCGGTGCGATGCGCCAATGATATTCTCGGCACCCAAAAAATCGATAGGTTTGTGTCTAAAATAAACATGTAGAGCACCGGTGAAGACGCCCGAGATGCAACATGTAACGTCAAACGTGTCAAGTGATTTGTTGAGTGCAAGGAAAAAGTATACAGTTTACAGGATTCCTCTGTCCTGCTTCTCATTATACATTAGAAGGACGGGCAGGTGCCTCAACGAAAGGCTACAGGAACAAAAGAATATGTGTAATAGAGTTGCAATCGAGGGGAATCACGCTCAGCACTGATCTGCCTGTAAGCGTAACCCGAATTTCAGTGCCAAAACTATGGTGACACAGCAGGAACCGAATTAAAAAAAAAAGACAATTGTTGAAGCGTACGCTATGCCGTCGGGAAAGTTTGGCGCATGCGTGAGCTCTCCGTCCTTGCACTTAAAGACAAGCAAGTTGCATTTCTAGTGAAACAAAGATTTTTCGCCGTACATCTTTCATCTTGGATTCTGATATGGCATTTTGGTAACGTAAATTTCCAAGAAAAATGCCAGGGTTTTTACAATTGATAGCATTCACGTTTGCCCATGCGCGGTTTGCAAACAGTGCCCTATCCTTTTATGTTTTTACCCACCACTCCTTGTCTACTTTTAAATCAGTTGCTGGATGCGCTTCGTCTCATCGTTCGTGTCTGCCTTCTTTGTGAACTTTGAATCGCTGACTTTGTCATCCATTATGTTCTAACTAATCCCTACAGAAGATCTTCTGAGAGGGTAAGGCATTGCGTAGCCATCTATAGTATGATATAGCAAGTGGGCCGGAAAGGGATGTGATTGTGAGGAGGAGTGATATGTGGGGGTGAGGAGGGGAGAAAGGATGAGGGGAGAGGGTAATCATAGCATAGCAATGTATGGAAGAGTATAGCAAGGGGTGAGAAAGAAAAGTGAGGATGAGGAGGAGTCATTTGAGGGTAAGGAGGATGGCAGAGTGTAAAGCATATAATATACTTGTACATTATAGTAAAGCAAGGAGCGGGAAAGGCAAGAGAAGGTGAAGAGGAGGGAAAGGAGGAGGGTAATGCAACCAGCGCCGCTGTTCCCTCAGTCTTCGCACCATAGTACGGAGCTGCCCCAATGTTAACGCGACAGCGTTAAAGAGCTCGTTTCACAGAAATTCCGGTGTCGGTGTCCGTGAGCTAAAATTCGAGATAGATGCAAATAAGTAAATAATGAAAAACCTTCGGCCCGTCTGAGCATCGAACCCAGGCCTTGTGCATGACAAGCTGCTGTTCAACCACGAAGCTACACCAGTGCTTGAAACTGCTTCGTAAAAAACGCTTTAAGAATGTCATGTATTGGGAGGGGTCGCCTTACCACATGTAGGGTAAGGCGGTGCAAAATGCGACAAAAATGTGAAAATAGTGAATATTATTTTTTATTTCCCTTGTTACCATAAAACATCAACGCCGAAACTTTCTTTTGGGTACGGGGTATGTGCTACATAATTATGGCGATGTTGGGACTGTTGAAGTTTGAAGTTGATTCCAACATCACGAAAATACACGTGGCATGGTTCATAAGTATTACAGAAGGAGGTCCCGAAGTAAACACTGTCAGGGGGACCTCCTAGCAATATTGTATTGATAGCATATTGAAAGCATATTAGAAACACGAAAAAAAAAACACAAAAAAAGAAAAAGAAAGAGAACAAAAGTTTATTTAAAAAGAAAAAGTTTATTTTAAAAAGAAACAAAAATGCACCAGATGTCTCACTTTACCCCAATCTGCAGGGCAAGGCGAGACGCTGCGTGGGGCGAAACGAGATGGTGTGAAAAAAGTCACAGTTTCGCCGCAAGGGCGAAGCAATGAATACGATAGCAAGGAACTAATGCTATACGAAGTGAGGCTCGCCAATGGATACTCTCAGTTTGAACATCGCTTCTGTTGCAAAGGCGGCCGAAGCAGCGAAGGAAACTAGCGTGCTTCAAGTGTCGAGCTGTGACACTTGATAGTTCGCGCTCATCTTCTGTTTGTTCGTTTAGCGGCGTCCCTTGAGATCGAGTGACTTTCGTAAGCTCCGTAACATGAGCGCGGACATCACGGTGAAAGCGTGAAACATTCCTCTTCCCCTCACCACGAGAAAACCGCGCGAGCAGACAGCGGAAACGCAAGCTTCTCCCATGCGCAAATATAAGAAGAAGCGAGCGAGCTCGCCGACAACTTTTAAATGCGCCCGTCGGGCTCCTAGCGCCATCTCGCTGGTAATGAAGAAACGCTTATTATCGCCTGCTGTCTCCGAGTCCGTCCAGCGCTGAAGGGTGTGTATATAACGCTCGCCGGTAGCCACATAGAGGATCTGCGTTTCGTGGCGTAGTGGATAGCGCCGCTCGCTGCGGAACAGAGGTCCCTGGTTCGATTCCGCGCGTCGGAAGCATTTTTCTGAATTATTTTTCTTTGGGGCTTTTATATACATATATACATACTTATACATATACGGTGCATGACGGCGGCGACGGCGACGGCAAAATCCAGCCGAGACTGTCCATATAATTGTTATCGCAATAAAAATTTCATCCCTTCAGTTCTTACAGTACAGCACATAAAATTCACTCCGTGGGCCCTCACGCCGTCTTCATGAGCACAGTCTTTGCACTCCACGCATTGAATCAATACAGAACCCGGCGCTGTGTTACTCCAAATTTCTCAAACAACATGCAGTTCATTTTTCAAGTCGTTTTCTACCCAGGAAGCTCTAGATGATATCCTGGTGCACGTCCGCACCATCCTAAACAAAAGAATATTATACATAATGAGCGTAAATAAATGGTTCACTTAATAAGACACTGTCTAAGGCAATTCAATGCCTTTTTGTCGCGTTTTGCCCCTCTCACATGTCCATATTCAAAAATATTTCCCCTTTGGCCCATGGCACTGAATGAACTAAACTTTTGGGGGCATGTAGCTAACAACGTAAATACTTGTGTTGTTGGACTGACGCCGTAGTAGCTTCATGCACGCATCAGAAAATTTGGACGAGCAGAATTACGCCCCTTTTCGGCGGGTCACGAACACACTGACATTGCTGACATCAGCCGCGCAATTTTTCCCGCGTAAACGCTGTGAGCGATCATCAACTTTTACACAAAAACGTCGAATAACTATCGGCACCTATCGCTGAAATAGAGAAACGAAGAACAGGTACTTTTTGTATTAGCTGTAGAGGGCGGCAAAGTCAAAATGTCGCGTTTTGCCTCGCGTCTCATTTTGCCCGCCTTACCCTAATATTGCGTGGCAGAATTTTAGAATCACGCCAGGCGTCAAAATATCTGAATTGAGCAAAGAGAGGGTGGTTTAAATGGGCCCTAAAGGCAAATAAAAATTACGTCAGAGTGAAAGGTCATTGTTTGAGAACGTCTAAAACGTCAATATTATAAATAGCAGTGCTCTAGTAATCAAGAAATTAAAGGGAGTGTCTACCGCTCGGAAAAATTTTTCTGATTGTGGTGAAAATGAGAAGATCGTTCGTCACATCGGCGGCAACGAGCATGCTTTTACCCCACAAAAAAGTAATTATATTTTTAATTCGATGTTGAAAATCGTGAAAGAATGACCGCTAGCGTCACCCAACGGCGATGTGGTTCAATCCACTGGTATGACAAGAAATCCTCGAAAGTAGACTCATTTTGCTTAAAAACAAACATATATAATGTGAAATTGTATTTTACGCACTTGAGGCACCTTTCGGTTGCGTCAGAGAGTAATTTTATGCCTTTTTTTTTCCTCACGCATCCAAAAAGACGCCCGGTGGCGCTGCTTGCGGCGCCGTCTTCGATTTTCTCTGCTTCAACTCATGCGCTATGCCATGCGGCTCTCCGCGCTGGGTCGCACTGCGCCGCTGTATTAAAGACGATAGTCTTTCTTGGGGAACTTAAACGCAGAAATTTTGGTATCAAAGAGAAGTTTATTCATCGAGTGACACATCACGAGTTACATGGCGTTTCACTAACAATGCAAGACGCCTTAAAACAAACGCGTTTCTCAGACCGGTGGTGCAGCGGGTGCAGGATTGTCAAGCGCTTCGCGTCGGCGGGTACAGAGTGCTGTGAACATGAAGGCCTGTAGCATTATACAATGTTTACATCTCAGTTGCAGGTAACCGCGGGTAAGCAGGAGAAAAAACACTTAAAGCAAAAAGACATAGCGCAACAACGGGCCGTGGTCTTTATACAATGTTTACACACAAATAAATTCACAAAGAGCACATGATTTCGCACAATCACTGAGTAAAAACAAAAGGATCGCGGGGAATTACATCCTAGTTCTGTGTATCCCTGGGGGTGGGGAGGAGGGGGTTAATAAGGAATGATGGGGAGGGATAGCTTCCCGTCCTTAACGAAAAAAAACTTAGTATGCCAGCGGCGGAGAAACTTTTCCTCCCCGCCGGCCTCGAGTTCCTCACTTAGGTGGCTCCAGAGCAGCCGTCTGATACGCGAAACAGCCGGGTAGGCTGCTCTCACTGGGTTTTCTTTGCCACTGCTACGCACCGCCGTTTCCAGATGACGAATAGCGTGCAGCAATCACCAGCCTGGCGAAGGCGCCTCTATTTCGCCTGTGAGCGGGGGGAGCCGTATGCCAAAGTCTTGGCTACTAGGCGCCAGACGGTTTCGCCGCGGTGCATCGAAGAGCGCGTGCTCCGCCGATTCTTCTGCGCGGCAATTCGGGCAGCGGGGCAGAGGGGACGATGCCGAATTTGTGCAACCTTTGCTTGAAGTAGGACTTTCCAGTTCTTTTCCACATAAAGTCGTGTACCTCCCGTGGGAGGCCGCGACTCTGGTTCCCTTCTTCCGTCTCCAGGTTTTTCGTTTTCCTTGATTCATCGGCGGACAGCGGTTCCTTGTTATTGTTTCTGCAATGCGCACTGGTGGGTCCTTGTCGATGTCGCAGCAGGCAGCTCCTTGTCCAGCATGCGGGTGGTGTTTGCTGCTGTATTAAAAGGGGGAAGGGAATTCCGCCAGCGGCCCAGGCTGCCTGTCAGCGTCGAGGTACTTGGTGTTGGTGCTGCTTCCAGTACAACAGTAAGCCTTTTTTTCCGTAGA